>NC_068362.1:20326192-20576192 GCF_020536995.1 Dreissena polymorpha | reverse complement strand
GAATTCTCTTCTGAACAAAAAATTAAATTTATGCAGAGTGTCGTCCCTGTTAGCTAGTGCGTACTGCACATGCTCATCTGAAATGACACTTTACGCAAATGCATTAATCCCAGAACGAGGCCTTAACAATCTAACCTTAATAATGCACAATTTCTATTCTCAAAGTGGCGTGCGCTGGGCGGAACTGGTTTTCTCCCCGGAAGTTGATTAAGTTGACAATCGGCCCACTTCCAGTCGTTGTCGGCCCTTCACCGCCAGACCATCTCTGCGAAGGTAAATGGTCGGTAATTAAATACAGCTTCGTCAAACAGAACATCATACGAAAAATATTTTAACTCTGGGAAATGGTCGGTAATTGAATAAAGCCCGTCTTATAGAACATCATACCATATATATTTTAGCATAGGTAAATGGTCGGTAATTGAATACAGCCTGTCTTATAGAACATCAAACGATATATATTTTAACTCTGGGAAAACATGACTTATTGCATGTTCGTAAAGTGTCGTACCATATTAACCTGTACAGTTCGCTGGATGGTCGCTAATAATTTTACTGCCATTAAACAAAACATGCCATACAATCAGAAAGTGTCGTCCCATAATAGCCTGTGCAGTTTGCTAGATGTTCGATAATTCTGTTACTGCCTTTAAACAAAAAATGCCATACAATCAGAAAGTGTCATCCTAGATTAGCTTGTGCGAACTGTACAGGCTAATCTTGGACAACACTTGAGTTTACGTGCACAAATTAAGCCCCGTTTTTTTCCGAGCGGTTTTTATTTTAAGTTACGGTGCAATTTTGGATGAATTACAATAACACGTCTTAACCTCTTTGATAATTTTTCTTTCAATAATTATGTTAAATTCCTGTCAATATTTCGCATTCCCTTTATTTAAGAACAATATTTATGATCGATCTCTATTAACGCTGAGTATACAATTAAGCCGCAACTGTAAGTGTCCGTACAATATTTGATTAGCATAACCAATGCACCTTTTGAAAACCTAAGGAAATTTCCTAATTTTATTTATAAATATGCCCTGGATCATTTCGCTGGTCTGTTGAGATTCTTTATGAAGAATCTTTGGATTGCGCAAAGCTTTTGAATTAAAACACTGAATTAAGTCGTACTCACGCTACGCCGAAATCGCTGCATGCCTTGTAATTAAGACAGACTCGCCATATTCACGTTCAGATGTCACTGGCTCCGAGCATCAGATAATGTAACTGGTTCCGAGCATGTCTCTGATCAAAACATTGCCTTTCTTATAAAAAAAACAACAACATGCGATGCCGTCATTTTGATCGATTATTATTTTCACAAAAATATGTTTTGTTTCAATAAGAACAACACATACGACTCTAGTCAACATTATTGAGATATGTCATAGGTTATTGATTGCAAATAATATACATTCATAAATAAACGCTCACAAATATAACCAAAAAAAAACCTGACAAGCACGAAGCAGCTTTCGATCATCAAAAAGGAAATAACCGCTCAGATTACTTTAATCAGTCAGTCTGTATGATTTGTCGCAATTGATTGAGCGAAATATAAAACTAAGCATAATTACTTACAAATAAATTATACTGTTGAGTGCAGAAAATTTAAAGTAAATAAATAAAATACTGCTATGTTTATGATAATACATGTCATTGTTTTGTATACTTTAAAATGTTCCCATATATTATGCAAACTTGACTTGATAACAATCACTACATATACATTACTTTGGTATAACGATTTTGTTTATAAAATACAACAAACATTGTTTGGTAGCCGGTCCGAGCATGCACAGTTAGCTGACTTCTCATATTTAAGCAGCCAGTCAGTCCTTTCCAGTACCAGAAGTTAGTTGCTCTTGGTTTCCGCTCAGTACCCTCTTGCTGGACCCGGACTGCGTGTATGACGCCACCAGCCACCGCGCTTGTAGTACGCATGCGCCGCGATGCCGGAAGGAGATCCCACAGAAACCGGATGCACCTAGCGGGACCGCGGCGCGGGGCGCTGTTGACGCACAGATGTAAGTATCACGTGTCACAAGTCAATGATTGATATTCGCTATAAATCTTTCACACGATGTTCAATGGGGTGTTTGTTTATCGTTTGCTTGCTATCATGTTCCAGCCAGTCCTCTGTTGAGATCACTATCGGGCGCCATGCAGGAAATAGCACTGCAATTAGTTTTTCCCCTTTTCCCATCCCCGATGAAAATTAACAAGCCTCGTTCTGGAAATTCTAGGCTTCATGCATGTGCGTTAGTTGTCATCCCGGATTTACCTGCTGCAGTTCGCACAGGCTTATCAGGGACGACACTCTTCGCCTTACCTGGATTGTCGTTAAGATGACACTTCCTTTCTATACAAATTTACATTAAAGCGGATTTGAATTGCTTAACACAAAAAACAACAACAAGCGAAACATTCTAAACCGTTATACAGTTCAATTAACCTACACTCTATAAACTGTATATTTAATGTAATTCTTGAAAATAAAATTAACAATTTTATTAACAATCGTCAAAAGAAAATAGATAAGATGCAATACTTTAATAAAATCAGTTCCAAGTAAATAGCAAATGTATCAAATAATAATACATACCTTACTATATATAGTAACACATTTGTACAGTTGTTCAATCAATTATCATCTTTGCGGGGTCATAATAAATAATCGGCCCTCACGCGAGGGCCATTTATTTATAATCGGCCCACAGAACGTGTGCGCGCGACACCTTAGTTAACGATGATCAATAACATTAAGCCAAAACTCAACGAAAGACTCGAACATA
This sequence comes from Dreissena polymorpha, assembly GCF_020536995.1. Taxonomy (NCBI): domain Eukaryota; kingdom Metazoa; phylum Mollusca; class Bivalvia; order Myida; family Dreissenidae; genus Dreissena; species Dreissena polymorpha. Next base: position 20,573,394 of record NC_068362.1, on the reverse strand, counting down.
GTTATTATGACACGTATCACACAATTTGGATAATACAAATATCGATTGAAACTGAAACTTATCTGCACATTAAATTGATGCCTCTTTGTGTATAGCAAAAGACACACTTATGTCGATTACAACTTAAATCATATAACACTAAAATAACAAAGATTTGTAATTCCATTTTTGGTTATTTCATTCGTTTTTCTATACTGATTTGTAATCACACTTTTTTTTATTTTTTGTATCGGATGCTAAACACTGTCACCAAAAACATGATTTATGCAATCGAATGTCGAAGCGATTACAAAATTTTACTTCTATTGAAGCTCCCAATTATGCACGACAATAACACAATCCGAAATACGTTTTGGAATCATTCAATGCTTAAAAAATATTTAATTGTTAAATAAAAATAAAAAACATCCGAATCCGAATTGTTGTCCTTAAATCAAAAGCGTCTAGCTAGTTTCGTCATTGAAATTACATCACATGAGATACGTCATAAATTGCGTAATCAATTGAATGAAAATAAAAGTACGGAAAGCGGGTTCTTCATATATTTTAGTGAGGACCAAAATAGTATGATAGTATGACTCAAAACCTGTAAGTATAGACATCAATACACGACTGATCCGGTCCGAGCAGTCATACTCGGCCCCAGGTCGCAAACGGCCCTCGGGCTAAAGCCCTCGAGCCGTTATGCTCCCTGCGAGCCGATTATCACTGCCAGGCCCGGCTCAATAGTGTATTATCCTCTGAGTAATTACCTTAAACCAGCGTTATTATAGGAAAAATGACCACCTCTGTCAAAGATAACGCCTTGTAATTTCAATAATAATTAATGATGAACTCATTTAGATGTCTTTTTTTAAACACTGCATCGCTTTTGTATAAAACAAAATGAGTTCCGCATGCAGAAGAATGTTTTGACAGCTGAGCGCACGAGCTTATTGTGACAATTTTGTAATTAACTTTACTTATTAAAAAGTGGCCCTTTCACATATTGGCATTATTGAAATTTTTTATTAAATGATTTATATTGATACATGTAAAGATTGAATCTGAAAACTCCAGTAAAAAAATAAACAAGAATAAAATTAAAGAAAGATAAAAATAACCCTCAACAGGGCTCGAACCACTCCCTCAACTGGGCTCGAACCACTCAGCCCTTGAGTAAAGTCTATCGCTTAGAACACCCGGACATCCGTGCTTATACCATGAGTGATGTATTTTATACTTTACATAAGCAATCATCGTTGTATTATAAAATATAATAACAACAACAAAAACTTTCCAAATAATTCAATCGTTTCGCGTTGCAACGCTTTATAAATTTTCAGGTTTTTTAAATTGTCAAAAGATGCATATCATTGATATTTGAGAGCATGGTCAATGTTCAGGATTACTATTTCCTCACACATATAATAACTACAACGAAAATTTGCGATTCTGGTCCCTTTAAAGGGGCCTTTTTATGTTTTGGCAAATTGACAAAATAAAAAAAAATGTTTCAGACTCGCAAATGTGTGTTTGTGTTATGATATATGTGGGGAAATTGTAATACTGCACATTTACCATGCTCTAAAATATCCATTATATGCATCTTTTGACGATTTGAGAAACTGAAAATTATAAAGCGTTGCAACACGAAACGATTGAATATTTTGAAAAGTTCTGTTGTTGTCGTTATATTTTGTGAAACTACGAGGAATGCTTTTATCAAGTAAAAAATACATCCCAGCATAGCGTGAGCACGGATAGCCGAGTGGTCTAAATGGGAATTGTTTTACTCCAAGACTCCAGGGGTCAGTGGTTCGAGCCCAGTTGAGGGTTACTTTTTTTCTTTTTTTAATTGTATTCTAGATTTTTTACTGGAGATTCTTAGGTTCAATGTTTAAATTTATCAATATAAAGCATTTAATGACAAACTTCAAAACATGCCAAAATCTGTGAAAAGGCTCCTTTAAAAGAAACGTATAAGATTATTTTTCTCTTTTAACGCAAGTATTTGAATTTAACGCACGTTTTTGTCACGAGTTACCATTTAATATATTTGCCTCATGTTGATACATGCCCGCCCCTTAAAATTGTATGATCGTTTTTTCTGTAATATCTTTAAAAATTTAGTAACGTTAAGTTCTGTATTTTTTTTACTGTTTTATGACCCTTAAACCGGTACAGCCCTCTTGATTTCAGTGACGCGGGATCGCCGGACGATCTAGCTTGCCCGGACGCCAATGTCATGCTCAGTGACAACATCGACCGGATCGCCCTAAGTCTGCACATGCGCAGTGACACACGACCCAGTCGTTCGAACGGCGCAGTTTTCAGTTTCCGAAACAACGAAAATGTGTCCCACTCGGAGGTAGAATTGTTAGACTCCACTAACACGACCGCATCTTTTTGACATTCTATTTCGAGTTTTTCGGCGTAAGCTGTAATAAGCCAGATTTTCACCCTGACTTGACCTTTGTAAGTGTCCAATAATACTCAAATAAAAGTTCCCGCGGCTAGGTACGAATGAATACACTTCATTTATTCCATTGGCTGATTTGAGTATAACACCAGAACATTGGAAACATATCCGCGTCTTTGTAACACTGTTTTACTGCATGAAACAATTTTATCTCTAATGAAAAGGCTCAATAGATAGAACAGTTTTACAATCAATTTTCGACATAAATACAGTTTGTGCGTTCACCTTTTATTTTCAGAGAATTACCAGCGCAAAAGCGTTTATACTAAAGGCTATGTTGTCATATTTAGTACTTACTTGCATTGCATTTCAACCCGCGAGGTTTCGGGTCAATTCGCGGCCATTTGTGAAAGTCAGAGTTTATATACAGTTCATCACCGGAGTTCGCAGATGGGGTTGCGATCATTGTGTTACACCGGTCTTACTGACAATAACGTATTGACTGTAATGCATTGCATTCCAATCCGCAAGGTATCAAGGACAGTTTGCGGTCAGTTGCAGAAATCTTAATATAAACGCCGTCTCGTAAACTTTGTGCACTTGAAGTCTGTTTTGATCAGAAAGATACTAAATAAAGATGTTCGGCGATATTATTGTGGTATGTCAATCATCGATTTTTAATATGGTTTCAACATTTGCATGATAAGGACCAATTTTGATAAAATTAATTAGAAATATTTATCCACTTAGACCAGTTTATTAAGCATGAGCACAATAATTCACTATACTATAATTATGCAATTAAATAAGATTCGAGTATTGCCGGCTGACCTATATGCACTTGTTTATTTTCATGTTTCTTGTGTTTTTCTATTCTGTAAATATAGATATCTGAGTAATAATATCACATAAAGCAAAATAAGCCACGAAATCTGGCGCAACACCCCGTAATTGATTTGCTTGTGATGTAGCTAAGAACTGCGCAGAAAAAAGGCATCCGCTACTTTTTATCTCATAGAGATAACTTTTGATCGTTCATAAACATCGACCACAATCAACGCCGTATATCTTTTTTAAAGATATTTCTTGTTTATTATGTTCTCAAACAACGTAACGTATTTAGTTGTGTGATGTAAGTGAAAACAAAGAACTTAAAAGTGCATCTACCAGCTACTGATGATAGTATTAGTGACACAAATCATAAAATGTATTATTATTGCAAATATGGACCTTGATCAAATATATCCGTCATACTGCGTACATTATAATAATATAAATAATATACTACATATGTACTTGCTTGCTACAATAACTACTGTTGCTGCTGCTAGTACTCCTAGTATTACTTCTAATAATATTTATAAGGTAAATGAAATATAGAATGCTTCTACAAAACAACAACCGAAACATCTGTTATACTCCCATTACTGCTTCTACCGCTATTGATGAAGTTGCTGCCACTACTACTACAACACCTACAACCACTACTTTTAAAATCACGAACAGGTGCAGTACCTAATACAGACTCAACTCGGAGTTCCCGTACGAAGTACCCAGTTCGATCCCCTTGATATCCGGTCGGCGCAACCAGGCATCAACACCCGCTGGGTGGTCGAATTGTGTACTACAGCGGATATGACAAAAGCAATACAGTCGGGACTTCAAGCGGGCACGTGCAAGCTGGTGTTTTACCCGCACGATGACATCACAAGACGGGAAACCGCGGCCTATATAAACTACATGGAGGTTGTAAACGCGCATGCAGTGATAGCGGATTCTGCTGATTATTCAGTGTGCGGGAAACTTAAAACACGCAGTTTCCAGCGGTTTATGCCACTCGCAACCTTAAAGCTATCATGAAGATCAATAAATGGAAGTGACTTTCTGAAACTATGTGACTATGTTCTTATGTTTATTTATGTCATTTGGAATATGTACAATAACATGTACCAGAAATGACTCGATTTTTAAAGTCAGGTACAGATTGAAGTGGGAAACTTACATAACCGTCATTTCAATTCAAACATACACATACCTTAAAGACAAAAATACGCTTTCCTTTTGTTGTTGAAGTTTTTGTTTGTTTTAAATACTTATGAATAGAATACATGTATTGGTAATAATAACTTGTAACATATTGAATCATTTCCCACTTCAAACACAAAGTTATATCATGTATAGATTAAACAGATTTAGAACAAATATTTATCAGCTTTGTTGTCAAGACATTTTATTTTAAGCCCTCCCCGTCAGACAAATTTTGTAGACACATTTGTGGACGGACCTACAAACTGACAGACAGACATGATCATGGACAGAGGGTTAGGGACCTACCAACTGACAGACAGACATGATGATGGACAGAGGGTTAGGGACCTACCAACTGACAGACAGACATGATGATGGACAGAGGGTTCGGGACCTACCTACCTACAGGCAGACATGATGATGGACAGAGGGTTAGGGACCTACCAACTGACAGACAGACATGATGATGGACAGAGGATTAGGGACCTACCTACTTACAGGCAGACATGATGATGGACAGAGGGTTAGGGACCTACCAACTGACAGACAGACACGATGATGGACAGAGGGTTAGGGACCTACCAACTGACAGGCAGACACGATGATGGACAGAGGGTTAGGGACCTACCTACTTACAGGCAGACACGATGATGGACAGAGGATTAGGGACCTACCTACTTACAGACAGACATGATGATGGACAGAGGGTTAGGGACCTACCTACTTACAGACAGACATGATGATGGACAGAGGATTAGGGACCTACCTACTTACAGACAGACATGATGATGGACAGAGGGTTAGGGACCTACCTACTTACAGGCAGACATGATGATGGACAGAGGATTAGGGACCTACCTACTTACAGGCAGACATGATGATGGACAAAGGGTTAGGGACCTACCTACTTACAGGCAGACATGATGATGGACAGAGGGTTAGGGACCTACCAACTGACAGACAGACATGATGATGGACAGAGGGTTCGGGACCTACCAACTGACAGACAGACATGATGATAAACAGAGGGTCAGCCTTCAGCCACCTTTATCAGAATACATCTCGTAACACACAGTCGTGTGTTTTGTTTTTGATCCATACAAACAAAACAATGTATTTGATTGTGTAACATTATATACAATACACAAATATGACATGACACACATATAATATTTATACTATAAAAACAGCATGTTAAGTATATCTGCAAAACAAGATTTTGGTACCAAATATATATTTATAACTTATTATGTACCATAATATCTTTCCCTATACCAATTTTGTTTACACCGTATACACATTACAATATGTGATTTTTAAAGGCCCAGCTCTGGAAAAACGGGTCTAAATGCATGTGTGAAAAGTGTCGTCCCAGATTAGCCTGGGCAGTCTGCACCCGCTTGTCAGTGCATGTGTGAAAAGTGTCGTCCCAGATTAGCCTGGGCAGTCTGCACCCGCTTGTCAGTGCATGTGTGAAAAGTGTCGTCCCAGATTAGCCTGGGCAGTCTGCACCCGCTTGTCAGTGCATGCGTGAAAAGTGTCGTCCCAGATTAGCCTGGGCAGTCTGCACCCGCTTTTCAGTGCATGTGTGAAAAGTGTCGTCCCAGATTAGCCTGGGCAGTCTGCACCCGCTTGTCAGGGATGACACTTTTCACTTCAATTGTATCAAAAATTAACCCGGAAAGTATCACCCCTGATAAGCCAGTTCAGACTGCACAGGCCTATCTGGCACTACACTTTACGCACATGCATAAAGCCCAGTTTTTCCCAGAGCCAGGCTAAAATAAACAATTCAAACTTTTCCCCCAACATTGTTTCATTAATAAAATCGTACATTAAAACAAACACAAATAATAACAGTCATACTGATAAGGAAAGAACAGATGGCGAGTTATACAATTCATTAAGACAGCAAGTTAAAGCAGTAAAGAATCCCCCGAAAAGGGCAATAGATACAAAACTCTTGTTGGAAATTTCGACTTATGCAATTCATCGTAAAAGTAAGTTACAGCGGTAAAGAATCCCCCGAGATAGGCAATAGATACAAAACACTAGTTGGAAATTGTGACTTATGCAATTCATGATGAAAGAAAGTTACCACATATACTTTAACGGAATGAAGATAGTGGGCATTATACACATATTGATACAGGAAAGTTGATTTTTTACCTATTTTAAAAAAGAGCTAGATTGCTAAATATGTGATTTTATCAATTGACTTAAAATAATACATCAAGCAATATTCTATAGAAAAGTATATGGATGAAAATAATCCTTATACATGTATCACACAGGGCTAGAATAATTTGTTTTTTGTAAAAACCTACTGAATAGTGGCAAGATTTAGCATTTGTTAATATATACTGTTATCACTCCTAACAAAATCGTTGTTAAAGCACAAACAATGTATATGTGTGTTTCAATTACTCAAAATGCTTTATAAAATAGTCATTTTTGGAAAAATGTTGTGTTTTATGACGTAATGAGAAATAACAACAAAGCCAAACCAACTATTTTCTATACATATCTCACCAGCTTGATTAGTAAATAGCAGAACCATTAAAATATTAACAACTGTTAACGTATATATATATTTGCCCTGCTTTGGAAGAAAAGGCGTAATCATGTGTATGTAAAGTGTCGTCCCAGATTAGCCAAAGCAGCACAGGCCTATGAGGGACGACACTTTCCTCAAAACCAACCAATCTTCATTTTATTTAACTGTTTCACACAGTGTGATTGCCTTTTAATATTTAACTCTTTTGTCATTATATCGCCTCACGCCCAAAAAATGACGTCATTTCACTGTAAAAAGGTTACAATTATGGAACTTGTTCACTGTTATTTTTCAGTATCAGTTGTAATTCATCGATGTTCCCATAATTACTTTTTTTCTTCAAACATAAGGATGAGCGACAATTAATCTGGTTGCATTTAATGTATGTGTAGCATATTCTGATTATTATATGGTAGTATTTAACAGTTTAAGTACATACACAACGTGGGGTAAATTTCTCGCAAAATAACGCAGCAATTTAAGCATAACTACATTTTAGTAAATCTCAATTGCCATAAGTGTCGTCATAAATAATAACCACACAGTTATAACCACTTTGCTTTGAAATAATAAACCAGAATAACTTCGTGTTTTATTTGAATGGTACAAGCCGGACGTTGACATTTCCGGTTGAAACGCGCAAGAGAAAATGCTCGAAGCAGACTAGTAATATTATTCCGCATAAAATAAATTTTGGCTAGCAAGAGACTTACATTAAATGTAAAATACCATTAATGCGGAAATCGTCGTCCTTGGTAAGCCTTTTTTTCGGATAGCACAGGCTTATCTGGGACGACACATTACGCACATTCGTTAATTCCCGTTTTTCACTGATGGAAGCTCATTAATAATTTGTTTAGTTTACAGTGCAAAAATACTAAAAAACTAAGTAATAGTTTAATTTTGTTAAATATTTGTATATTTAAATTTTTGTTTTATTGATATAACTAATGTATGTATTCGCTTAATCGCGATTTCATTATCTCATAATGATGTTGTAAAAAATGTAGTCGGAAACGTTCGTTTGTAAGTTATATGCAAGTGTTGACATTTTCCGACAAAAATGCCAGTATATAATAACTACTTTATGTATCAAGTAAGCAGTTATGTTTAGTATACAAGTACAATTAAGCCTCGATATGAGAAAACGGGGTTTATTGCATGTGCGCAAAGTGTCGTCCCGGATTAGCCCGTTCAGTTCGCACAATCAAACCAAGGAGGACACTTTCCGCTTTTATGGAAATTTTCGTCGAAAGGAATCTCTTGAACACGAAAATCCCGTATATAATGAAAGTACGAACTGCACAGATTAAACTTCAACGAAACTGTAAGCCCATGCAGTAAGCCCCGTTTTTCCAGAACGAGGCTTAATTGCATCGTGATTAAATACAATCTCTGCGAAAGAGCTTAACCATTAAGACAGCGATATTAATTCTGAGAATTATTCGGTTTTACGTACAGAACGAGTCTAAAATAATTGATGCAGCAAACAGTAGCTTGCGAATTCCGTTGAGGAATTTCTACGTCGACACATGGGAGGAGGACCGCCACAGATATATCTTCCAATTGAATGAATATGCTTTGTTACAGTTGGTAAAATGTTTTGAGTTTAACAATAAGCCTTTTAGAAAAATGGCATTTATTGTTTACAATAACTGAACATGTTATTACAAAACCATACTGTTTTGAATAGTCGTAACTAATTACAACATCAAGTACAACGATTAAATAAAAAAATTTGATATTCTTCAGAATGACTTGAAAGAACTTGAAAAATGGGCTGATAAATGGGGCATGCGTTTTAACGCGAAGAAATGTTACGTAATGTCAATTAAGAACAAGACTCCACACTTTTATTCTCTATGTGACCATATTCTCAAACAAGTGCCCGATAATCCATACTTGGGACTAACCCTTTCTGAAGATCTAACTTGGTCAACTCACATAAGTAAACTGACAAAGAAAGCAAACTCGACAATGGCTCTTCTACGTAGAAATTTAAAGAACTGCCCTATAGATTGTAGGAAAACAGCGTACCTAGCGCTAGTGAGATCCTGTCTGGACTACGGCTCTTCAATTTGGGATCCTTACTTAAGTCGTGACATTGACAAAATTGAACAAGTGCAAAAACAAGCTGCCCGCTTCATAACGGGAGACTACAAATCAAGAACGGCAGGCAGCGTTACCAACATGTTAAAACATCTAGAATTACCACCTCTAGAAGAACGGCGTAAAATCAACCGTCTAGTGATGCTCTACAAAGTGGCCGAGGGGCTGGTGCCAGCTATACCAGCATCCGATTACTTGAAACCAGCAAGGGTCAAAAGGCAAATTAAGGCGAAACAATATAGTGACTGTGTTACATCCAATATAATAGATAAACAAGTAATAAATAATGACAGAGGCTTTGTAGTGAAAAACTCAAATAGTAGTCAATTTAAAAACTCATTCTTTGTGAAAACCGTGTTAGAGTGGAACCACCTGGACAGTAGAGTGGTCCACGCAGAGACAGTTGAGGGCTTTAAAGCTGCCCTCCATTTTGACTAGGCGCACTCCCCGGTGTACTACGCCGTAACGGGCCCTTCACCGTATTAAGCAGAATAAAATACGTCTTACCCGGGATTCAAATCCGAGCCCACTGTAAGCAAAAGATAATGCGCTACCACTGAGATACGCTGGCTTTTAATGAAATTATGATTTTTTTTTTCAAGCAATGTAACATTAATGAAAATATGAACTTTTTTCAAGTAATGTAACATACAAGTCGTGATATTTTATTCAATATAAACTAATAATTGTAAAAAATACGGTATTTTACAACTTATCTTTTTTCGTCATTCGTGGTTGACAGTCCCTTTAAATGTCGTCCTAGATTATAGCTTGTGCAGTCCGCAGTCCGGATTTTCGTTTAGAAGAGACTTCCTTTAAACGAAAAATATCATAAAGACGTAAAGTATCGCCCAACATTAGGATGTGCGGACTGCACAGGCTAATTTCTGTGACGACTTATAACGCACATGAGTTTAAGGGCCTTTTCACAGAATTTGGCAAGTATTGAAGTTTGTCATTTAATGCTTTATATTGATAAATGTAAACATTGGATTTAAAAAGCTTCAGTAAAAAACAAGAATACAATTGAAGAAAAACAAAGTAACCTTCATCTGGGTTTGAACCACTGACCCCTGGAGTAAAAGTCTAACGCTTAGACCACTCGGTCATCCGTGCTGAAACAATTAGTGATTTATTTTATGCTTATGCTTTATATAAGCAATCCTCGTAGTGTCCAAAAACATAACGACAACAACAGAACTCTTCAAATTATTTAATCGTTTCACGTTGCAACGCTTGATAATTTTCAGGTTTTTAAATCGTCAATAATGGACATTTTAGAGGATGGTTAATTTTCAGTATTACTGTTCCCTCACACATATGATAATTACAATGAAAATTTGCGAATCTGAACCATTTTTTTATTTTGTCAATTTACCAAAACGTGAACAGGTCCCTTTAAGCCCTGTTTACCCGGAACGATACTCATATATTAACCCATTTATGCCTAGCGTCTAGAAAAAACGCCTTGGCAAACAGCGTAGACCATGATGCGGCGTCTCATCAGGGTCTGCGCTGTTTGCTTTTAGGAATTTCTGTAAGCAATATTCTAAATATAGAAATAAATATACTAGACATCCCTAATTTTGGAAATAAATTGATCCAATTTAGAAGGATGGGAGAGTCCACTAGGCATAAATGGGTTAAAACACCTGCCTATTCAGAGTTCAAACAAACTTTACAAAAATCGTTTCTTATGGAAATTATACCGTTCTCAAAACATTAACACACGTACTGATCAAACAACGTAAAAGGCACAAAGTCGCTCACCTCACAAAGATACAAAGGAACTGACCTGTTGTTTGCAGCCCAAGATAGCATTAGAACAAATGTTGTGACCAAGTCCTATCAAAAGGGAACTATACATGTAAATTTAAGAGTGCTAACAAGTATTATTGCCATATAAGGAAAAATGCCCCGGACCATAGAGGTCATGTGTTTAAACCAACCGGAAAAATTTAGAGTGTTAACAAGGCAAATGTTGACGCCACACAACGCACGCCGGACAAAAGACGATCGCAAAAGCTAACCATAAGCACAGTGTGCTCAGGTGAGCTGAAAAGGACTCGAAAATTACCAATTGTGAAGTTTCTAGTTAATACCTCTCAATAAGCATTATCTGATGTTTATTGATATTTCTTGTTTCTATTCATGCGATAGCTGATGACGCTTACTAAATGTTTTACTTATAAAGGAAATAATATTCAGTGACTAAGCGTCATTTCCATCAATTGGAAATTATGTGTTTTTTTCGCATGGATTTTGTTTGGTGTACATGTGTTTTAAAATACTGTTGATATAATACTGAAATATCAGTACATAAGAACAAAAGTAACTATGCGAATGTCTAGATTTAAATGTATCTAGCCGGTCTGTCTTTAATGTCGGCATATTTGTCCGTCCGTCTGCTTGTCGTACTGTCAAACTGTCCTTAAACATGTTCTTATATTTCGCAGTGACTCGGTGGAAATGGTGTCCGCCTAGCGTTCGTCATTACTAAGCTTTCTCAAGGAAACAATATATAAACTAAAAACAGCGGGAGTGTTATTTGTCTTTGCGCTGAGAATTGAACATGGAGATTTGGACAAAGTAACTACAACTCAGAAAAAAAGGTTATGGTTTTGTTTATTGCTTTAACATGATTTGGTTCCACATACAATCTCTAATGAGGATATATCTTAAGGAACTGTCGTCATTCTGATTTTTATCAACTTTTAAATGAGCCGCGCTTTCGGAAAAAGGGTAGTAATGCATCTGCGTAAAGTGTTGTCCCAGATAAGCCCGTGTAATCCTAACATTCTGCCGGTAAACACCGACGACACTTTCCGAAACTTGATTTCGCTAAAAAAGATACTTCTTGAAAACGAAAAATTTATTAAAGCGATAACTGTCGCCCCAAATTAGCATGTGCGGACTGCCAATCTGGGACAACACTTAGACAACATGCATTAAGTCACATTTTATCAGAATGCGGCTCAAATGGGCTGAATGACCGACATAAAAGGACAGGTATTAAGTGTTAAAACATGGCACTTTGAATGTTATACGAAATATATAGTATTATACATAAGTACGTATATACATTGAATAAATTGTAAAGAAAATCAACAAAAACTAATTTGACTGTACACGGTATTTTTTCTAAAAGAATAAGCATTTCGTCAACATGAAGTGAGTATATACAAATCTTATATGGGTTTTGTTAAAAAATACTTTGCTTTATTGTACTATATATGCATCACGACGTTAATTATATTTCCAGTATTTCAAATTAATTATATACTTCGTCATGAAAAACCTTACCTATTTAAAAGACCTTTCTAGTTTAAAATATTATTATCTGTTCTTAAACTAAACGTGTTTCTTTTTATTTTAAGAAAATGAATGTTAATATTTTGTTTTTCTTTGTTGGTATACCTGACATAAATATTCTGCAGTATTTTTCCGACGAAACAATTGATAACTTTTTAGTTAACAACGTGTCGTTTATTTTTTATTTAAGCACTTAACTGAAGTACCTTACTTGTTGACATCTACAAAAAATGTATAATAGTTTATTCAACTTGTGTACAAAAGTAAACTTATTGTTTTTTATAATTGAATTTGTTAAAGTATTTCACTGTTTTCATTCATATGTTCACATAATTTTCATTTTATCCATCTTTTAGATGCAAAGCTTGTGTAATTTATCATATTAAACTTACATATAGTACAGATGTATATCAAATGACTGGTGTGTGCTTGTGGGAAAGAGAAAACCATACTTTAAATTAAAATACCTTGTTATATGCCTTGCTTTTCATTTCATACAATTCAAATTAAGACACTACTTGAAAATGTGTTTACTTGTTTTGTAAAAATATCTTAAGATAAATTGTATATGATCGAAAGAACAATTAAAACTGGTTAATGAAAATAAGTCAATTACAAGTCAACGGAGAGTTGATCTCGATAAAGATATGTTATATTCTTAAAAAACAAATTCAAAATTGCCTCCCTTGTTGAAATAGATTGTGTGTACCTTACAACTTGTTATGTTATTAATTTAAAGTGTGAATGAAAACAGTGAAATACTTTAACTGATCGAACAACAATAAATTATTTATTTACACTGACAATTCATTTGTTGTTCAGTTATTATAAATGTAAATGGCTAAATGTCAACAAAAATATCGTCAAGCTTTGAACACGTTTAAGAACATCAAAATGTGGTCTGGTAAATGAGGAACTACATTATATACATACATTTAAGCTTGTCAGAATGTGGTCTTGTAAAAGCGGGTCTACATAATAAACATATAAGGAAAGCATTATTGTGTCCGAATGCAAACACCAACACCAACGATGAGCAATAAAAATGTGATCTTGTAAACAAGGGATAACTGAACTATATTTACATAGTATTTTTATTTGAAAGTACAACACACTTTAACTGTACATCAGTATTCGAACTTGAATCAATGGCGATCTACTTTAATCAGAGTGCAAGACAATTCTTAAATCATCAAACAGCACATCACTTACATAAACATGTATATCTCTGTAAGTCACATAAACTTAAATATTTCCATAACAAATTAAAATTGAAAGCAATAACTTTAACATAAAATAAATGCATCATTTTGGAAACCCTCATAATCATTCCATTTTTTAAAGATCATTATGATCCAAATTAACAAAAAATATAGATAATGTGATATATAAGACATAACTAAAAGTGGATCAAACTTCACTGTTTTACAGCCATTTTTTTCCCGGCTACTCTCCAGTTAAATGTTAACCACCATCTGTCAAAATCTGATAATAGAGTTTCTAACCTTTAATAAAAAATGTTTTTCTTACCACATATTCAAAGGCCTATAGCAGATTCAGTCATGAGAAGTGAATATATACAAAATCAAATCAATAAATGAAGTTGATTTATTAAGTGAGTATAGTATTATGTAACCTCTGCGGACAAACCACTGGTTATAAATGATAAACAAACACATGAGCTGTGTAGTAAGCTTTGTCAAAGCATACAGCAACAATGCATGCGGGCGAGAATAAAGACACTTACACATTCAATACGCTAGACATTATAAATGTATTAAAATTAACTTAACAGACACCAGGTTACAGTCTATAGAAATATTTAAACTTTTACCTTTAAAATACCCTGAACAGTAATCTCAGAATTTGAAGATATTTATATAAGTCAGACATGTGCATAACAAATAATGCCATAAATTGGTAAGTCTCTGCTCAATATGAGGTACTCAAGTATTTGAAAACAGACCTTGGGACAGTACATAGAGGTTATACACGCTTTATTTACAAATGCAACATGTTTATTTGGAGTAGACGAACAAATTAAGACATGATCAAAACAAGAGCACCGCCTTGCGGGTGCAGACCGCTATCTATTTTTCTTTTAAAGGTGAAGGGACTCTCAATACTTCAATCACAAAGGAGGGAGGGGTGGAGTGGAGAGGGGTGTATATTGTGGGGGTGTGGTCATTTATTACATTATCTTCAAAAAATAAGAAAACAAACAATTTGTTGTTGTTTTTTTTTTTGGGGGGGGGGGGGGGTATTCTTGAGTGGGATGGTTGGACGGTATTTCAAAAATAAAATATTTTTTTTTTTTGTTTTTAACAAATAAAAAAAAATTGGGGGGGGGGGGCGGTGGAGGGTATAGTGTGATGGTTTTATTTATGAGATGATCTTTAAAAAAGAATGAAAAACAAAAAAAATTGGATGGGGGATTCTGGATTCTGGGGTTGGAGGGGGGGGGGGGCTCTTTGGGAATGGTTTGGGTAGAGTCTATTTTGTTATGTCAGGAAAGAGTTCTTATGTCAAAGTATCAATCAAATCTAATCATAACTAAAGAAGTTATGGTAATTTTAGCAAAATTTAATAATTTGACCTTGATAGTCAATCAAAGGTCAAGGTAAAATTCAACTTGCCAGGTACAGTACCCGCATGATAGCATGAAAGTATTTGAAGTTTGAAAGCAATACAAAGCTTGATACTTTGGAAGTAAAGTGGATCGAAACACAAAATATAACCATATATTCAAAGTTACTAAGTCAAAAAAGGGCCATAATTCCGTCAAAATGACAACTAGAGTGATGCAACTTTGCCTGCACAGTCCCCTTAACATAGTTAGTAAGTGTTGCAAGTATGAAAGCAATAGCTTTGATACTTTAGGAATAAAGTAGACCTAAACACAAAACTTAACCAAATTTTCAATTTTCTAAGTATAAAAAGGGCATATAATTCTGTCAAAATGCCAGTCAGAGTTACATAACTTTGCCTGCACATTCCCCTTTTAATAGTTAGTAAGTGTTGCAAGTATGAAAGCAATAGCTTTGATACTTAACAAATAAAAAGGACCTAAACACAAAACTTAACCAAATTTTAAATTTTCTAAGTATAAAAAGGGCACATAATTCTGTAAAAATGCACGCCAGAGTTATCTCACTTTGCCTGTTCTGTCCCCTCATGATAGTAAGTAAGTGTACCAAGTGTGAATGCAATAGCTTTGATACTTTCTGAGAAAAGTGGACCTAAACACAAAACATAACCCGACGCCGATGCCAAGGTGATGACAATAGCTCATTTTTTTTTTCTCCAAAAAATAGATGAGCTAAAAATGCATCTAGTACTACAACTGTAGTTCATTATTAACATGCTTGAATGGTACCAATCGTTACTCATGTATACACTTCATGTATACACATTAAAGCAAAATGTTTATTTTCTGTCAATCGTATCAATATGATATGTTTGAAATATGACATAAAATTAATATACATAAAGCTTTTTTTATATGTTCAACAACAAAACATTTATGGTTCATGAACTAAATTTTATATTAATGTCAACAACCACACCATTTAGGAAAGTCTGGTCTTAGACATTTGCTGAAGTTGTAAATATAGAGATTAAGAGGCATTTTGTGCCAAACATTCACTTATAATCGTCATAATAACATGTTATATTTTATTCTACAAATTCCATTAGACTTATTGGTGAATATCATGTGAATAATTTTAAATACATGTACTGTATGAATTTACTTGTTATGTTGAGATGTGAACACATTAATTTTCTTACAAGGGAGACAACTTTTTTAAGCAAATGACATTGCTTTAACCGGAAAAGAAAAAAACAACAACTGCACTTCTTAGCAATTGCAAGCATATTACATAACTCTCCTTTGATTTGTAATTTAGTGATTTACGTTTTGAGATATCAATTATTCTTTAGAATGTAAAACATAATTAAGCAAATGTTTTAAATACTTGGTAAACTTTGAAAACTAAAAAGCATTGCATCTAACAACCTGTTCCTATTGCTAAATTTCAGAATCTGTTATCCTGTATAAATGTTTAACAGGGGCTAAATTGTTTGCGTTACCAAAAATCTACAAGATGTACCGTTTACAAAGGATGTGTACAAAGGAGTGAAAACATAGAGTTTATCTCATCAAAATGGAAACAATATATGAGTTATTTACATCGAACATACAATTATTTTAAAGTTGCTCTATATGTCAGTTGCAAAATTTACCATCATACAGTGATAAACATTTATTTTTGGTAAAATTACTACCGGTAAATGAGTTGAGAGCATGAAAATCCGGTCTTCAAAATGTGTATATACACAAATGTAAGACATAAAACATATATTATGTCCGAACACAATTGTCAACATTTATGAGCATGTAAATAATGTATATAACACCAAAAAATAGACAATAACAATCACGACTTTGGCTTTTATTCATGAACCTTATCATAATTATTTAATAAATTTATTTTTAAATACTCAGTTTCAAAACAATTAAAGCATTCCAAATAAAGAACAAGTAATTATCTTATAATTTAACAAACAATCCCCATTCAAATCAATAAAGTTAAAGAAGTAAATACAGAACTGACCATTGAAAGATTAAATAATGTTGTCTACATTCAATTTATATTCATTTCAAATACTGCCATACTTAACAAGATTCTTGATAAAATACGGACCCAGATGAGCAAACTTAATAAGATTATTGTATAGAAAAAGACAGACAGATCAAATAGGAAGCCTCAAACTCTCAACCTTTCTGCACAGTTATTTTAGCTAGCATTTCTATATTGCATGTAAAAACAGAAAACTGAAACATGCTTATTACATGAACAGAATCCAATACATATTTTGTGATTGCGTCCAAGTTACCAGCATTACAAGTTACATGAACCGAATCCAATACATATTTTGTGATTGCGTCCAAGTTACCAGCATCATTTAAACAGCTTTGAATTATCACAAGCTCAATGTATGAAAGAATGTCTGAAGTAAAATTTATTTTCCATGCATATAACGTTATCAGATGCAAGTGTCGTAATACAAACAAAGTAATTATACAGACGTGCAATATGTGGGCTTAAAGTATTACTTAACATACACGCCTTTATCAAGTTACCTTAATCTCATTATACTTAAAAAGATTTAACATATCTCATCAATTGTTAATGACTGACAGCGTCAAAGTTTCCATAATACATGACAGATTGTTTTTCTTCCAACAAACCATGGCTGGTCAAATTAATATATGGCTTTTCGCGTGAATTGTGCTTTTTCATTCTGCCATTTCAATCTGAACAAGGTTATTCATTTTCCACCCGTCCCAAAATCCAAAGATGACACCTGTCAGAGTAAGTGCTTAACAGACCACGAGGTCTGTAGAGACTGGCACATCTTAAACAGTATTTATGTCTAAGCTTCCATGATTTGACTGGGGTCAATATGGTAACAACTGCTGCAACAGGCTTTGTTGCTGATTGGTCAGTTTGATTTCGTCAATTGGCGTCTGAAAAAAGAAAGATGTAATACAGTTTTTCCTTCAATTGTTGAAACCAAAGGAAATAAAGAACAAGCACAGAACTTCCATAGGGTGTTTCGAATGATCTGATTTGAATCCATAGAGGAAATGATGGCTCGATTGGTCCTTGTTGTGTCGTACTACTTAAGAGTATTCCATGTACTCTTAAAGTATACCACACTATACCCAGGGTACAAAAAATGCGCTTTAAGGCACCCGGCCATATTAGGCTGTACCCGAATTTTTTATAAAGATACTTTTTGCTATCGGACAAATATTACCTAATCATAAATAACAATAAGGAAGGGCCTACTAGATGATGGCCCCAAAAATATGCATTTGGCGAGAGTTTTTTTGAGAAAACTCAAATGACTTGTATGAAGTAAGAGAAAGGTTTTCTACTTGTGTCTCAAAACTCAATTTATATCAAAGAAATTATGAAACAAAATACACAAGTAGGAAAGTTTGCATTATGGTAAATATATTTGGTTTAATCACACAAGAAGCAATACTTTTCAAGGTTACACTAGACACAAAATTTGACAGCTGGATTGATGTATCGACGGACAAGGGTGAATCTACATGCACCCACACATCTCTGAATTAGTGGGCATACCAAAAATAAACACATGACTTGAAAACTCACCCCTAGATTGCTCTGCATTATGTTCATAGACTGATGGTTCAGAGGCCAGAATCTCGAGAAGATGACTACTGTCGGTTCATGTACTGTGACTGCTAATGCATCCAGAACAAAATCAACGCTTTGTTATCCGGTTTTCCTGGAAATAAAGTCAATCATGTGCCAAATGAAACAAGAGCACTGCATAGCGGGTGCCAACTCTTGGCTGCGAAAGCTTGACAACAAGAGATGTGTTTGTCAGAAACACGAAACACAATGCCCCCTACTGTGCCACTTTGAAATAAAATTTCAATTTATCATTTGGCAGGAATAGACATCATCTCCCTTTAAAGCTTTATTACTTCCCTTGGATTTTGTCCAATCCAACCGGGGGGGGGGGGGGTCTGTAGACAGTTAAAAATGACCAAGCCAGAACATCACTGACAACAACCAAGGCCTGTGGTTTAAAAGAGATCATAGCTAGATTTTTTTTCTTTTTCATAAAATTTATTAATCACGTACCTTGGGGTGTAAAGCGCCCAAAGTATCCGCTTAAAAGACTTAAATGAATTATGAATTTTTAAATTATTCCAGTCTTTTCACGTCTGCACGTACATGTACATAATGAAATGAATAAATAGATCTAGAGAAATAGTAATGATTTTTAAAAAAGACACAGTCACCAACCTAAATGTTGCGGATCTTAATTAGCTCTTGCTGATGCCCTATGTTAGTGTCCTTTTCTTAACTGATAAAGATGGATCTTTATTTGCAGATAACGATGGATCAATATAAAATAAATGGGTTAAAGAATTTGCAATCTACTTTAATAGATAGAATTACAATGGAAATAGTTCAGTTCATGGAATAACTTACAATAAATACAAAATCTGTGAATAAATCCCTTTAAAATCATACACTTTCTTACTTCCATGACCATCCAAGCCCATAGACCATACAAATAACCCCCAGGTCAGTACAGGGGCAATGTGCGGGCCATCCTCAACATGGCAAGAAGAGGCAGAGTGAAATAAAACGAACACTTAATCAAAGCAAAGTTATATGTATCAATATGCTTACATATATTTTGATAAACAAGGGCTGTTTGTAAAACATGCATGCCCCCATATGGGCTGTCAGTTGTAGTGGCAGCCATTGTGTGAATACGTTTTTTGTCACTGTGACCTTGACCTTTGACCTAATGTAAGTTATCATCCGGAAACCATTGTACTATTTTGAGTCACTGTGACCTTGACCTTGATTAAAAAATTATTATTTTTTTTTTGGGGGGGGGGAAGGATGGGGGAGTGGGGGGGGTGGGTAGGGGGGTGAGAGGGGGGTATAATGTGGGGTGTGG
The DNA here is from genome assembly GCF_020536995.1 of Dreissena polymorpha. Lineage (NCBI taxonomy): Eukaryota > Metazoa > Mollusca > Bivalvia > Myida > Dreissenidae > Dreissena > Dreissena polymorpha. Next base: position 20,553,463 of record NC_068362.1, on the reverse strand, counting down.
TAATGTATAAGATGTTTAAAAATAAAAATAAAATGGGGGGGGGGTGGGGGTGGGGTAGAGTAGGGGGGGGGGGGGAGTGAGAGGCGGGTATAATGTGGGGTGTGGAAATTTATAAGATGTTTAAAAAAATGGGGGGGGAGGGGTGGGGGTGGGGGTTAGGGGGGGGGTGAGAGGGGGGTAATAATGTGGGGTGGGGTAATTTATTAGATGTTTAAAAAAATGGGGGGGGTGGGGGGGTTTAGGGGGGTGAGAGGGGGGTATAATGTGGGGTGTGGTAATTAATAAGATGTTAAAAAAAATTGGGGGGGGGGGTAGGGGGGGTGGGGGGGGTAGAAGGGGTGGGGGAAGGGGGTGAGAGGGGGGTATAATGTGGGGTGTGTTCATTTATAAGATGTTTTAAAAAAAAATGGGGGGGTGGGAGATGTGGGGGCTGGGGGTAGGGGGGGTAGGGAGTTGGGGGATGAGAGGGGGTAATAATGTGGGGTTGGGTAATTTATTAGATGTTTAAAAAAATATTTTTTGGGGGGTGGGTGGGTGGGGGGTAGGGGGGTGGGGGGTGAGAGGGGGTATAATGTCGGGTGTGGTAATTTATAAGATGTTTAAAAAAAATAAATTGGGGGGGGGGTGGGGGGAGGGGGGTGGGGGGTGGGGAAGTAGGGGGGGGGGATAGGGGGGATGGGGGGGTAGGGGGATGGGGGGGTAGGGGGGTGGGGGGTGAGAGGGGGTGGGGTGTGAGAAGGGGTTTAATGTGGGGTGTGGTAATTTATTACATCATGTTAAAAAAAAATGGGGGGGGGGTGATATCCTCTATTCATTAAACATGAAATATAAACTTATTGCATTTGTTTCCCCTGTATATAAGAAAGATATAATAGTGTATTACCTACCCTGTCCTGCTTATATTTATATTAATCAACAAAATTAAACATTAACACTAGAGCTGCAACGATTCGATCCGATTCATTGAAAATCGATTTGAAATGCTTCGATTCGATTACGATACCAAACCTACCAAATTCGATTCGATTCTCTAACATATATACATATATATGCATAGATACGTAAAGCACGCTGTATTCTGACTATTGATACGGGAAGGTGGAGGTTTTTTCTTTACCTGTAATTACGACGCGCGCGATTGGTTGCTTAATACTTTAGTCATCCAATCAATAAGCGCGTTACGGTCTACTTTCGGAAAAAGCGTCAAAATGGCTGAACAAGTTGTTGCCGACAAATTGAAATTATCAGATGCGCCTAAGAAGCAAAAACTAAAAGTGTTGCAGTATTTTGGGTTTCGGGATGGTAGCCCTACCGATAAAGCAAATTGCAAACTGTGCTTCATTGATGTGGCGTACGCTAAGTCCGGCTCAACCACTACTCTAATGCAATATGTCAAACGCAAACATAACGTTGATTTAGCAAGACTAAGAGGTGGCACAAGTGCAACTACTGAAGTCGCGAGCCAGAAAAGTAGTTCTATTTCTGTTGGAATTTTAGTTTATTAGAGAATGTGATTTGTCCTACAGGTAACAGGTGATGCTGTCATGGCACAATGGAAGACATGCTTATAGCGGTTTTGGGTAAAAGTATAATAGTGATAGTACAACCATTCATATGATTCCAGATACGTTCTTATCATTATTATCCCCCGCCAGAGGCGGAGGGATATTGTTTTGGCGTTGTCCGTCCGTCCGGCTGTCCGTCCGTCCGGCACTTTTGTGTCCAGAGCCATATCTTGGAAGTTCTTTGGTGGATTTCATTTAAACTTGGTATGAGTATATATATGCATAAGAGGATGATGCACACCAAATGGCATTGTACACCATCTGTTAAAAACAGACTTATGGCCCTTTGTATCTTGAAAAAATGCTTTTTACTATAGGCATTTTTGTGTCCGGAGCGCTTGGAAGCGCTTTGGCGGATTTCTTTAAAACTTGGTATGAATATATTTCCGCGCCAGAGGCGGAGGGATATTGTTTTGGCGTTGTTCGTCCGTCCGGCTGTCCGTCCGGCACTTTTGTGCTTAAGAACCTTCCTTTGTCTTAGTTTTGTGTCATTGTCCTCCGTCCGTCCATCTATCATTATGTTCATCCGTCCAATTTGCACCCATCCTCAAACAAAGCATATGTTGCGGGGGATACCTTGGGCCTTTCAGGCCCTCTTGTTTATTTATTTTTTATATTATTGTGTAATCAACACAATCTTCTAGTGAGAAGTTTTTATATTAAAATTCCTAATTTGCTATTCTTTTTTATGTGTTTTATTGAAATCACATTTGAACAGAAATGTTAATTTTGAGGCATAAGAGTGAATATATGATAAAACTAGGTTTGAAGATGAATCAAATCGAAATAATCGGTATCGGAGTGTCTGAAATCGAAATCGAATCGAATTGAGCTGTTGGTGAATCGTTGCAGCTCTAATTAACACAATATTTAATATACAAAACATACAAAAATCTCATATTCTGATAATATTTTTACAGATCCACTGTATTTTACTCAAAGGATGATGTTTCATTGGACCGATAATTATAGATTTAGGATTACAGACCAGTTGCTTCAGTAATATTGTTCAGAGTTTGCCCTGTTGGCCGTGTATGCATTCTTGAGTTATCATTCAAAAACCATTTTACTATTTCGGGTCACCGTGAGCTTGACCTTTGACAAAGTGACCTCAAAATCAATAGGGGTCATCTGCGAGTCATGATCAATGTACCTATGAAGTTTCATGATCCTAGGCCCAAGCGTTCTTGAGTTATCATCTGACAACCACCCGGTGGACGGACCGACAGACCGACAGACAGACTGACAGACCAACGTGAGCAAAGCAATATACCCCCTCTTCTTCGAAGGGGGGCATAAATATAACAAGTTAATATTAAATGGTTGAGAATAAACTAAATTTATACAGACATGTTTGCCTTCATACTTCTTTATAGTGTAATGCATATGCACCAGTGTTGTTGATGTATTGCGTACGACTGCTGCTGCATCTGTTGTTGCTGCTGCGCTGACTTGACTTGATTGCTAGGATACTGCTTGACACTGAACACAAACCACTGGAAAACAATTATATATATATATATTGGAACATTTGGTATAATGTAAAATAAATAATAGAACAATAGTACATTGATTTAAAATCTAAGATCACAATTGATGAAAGGGATGTAATGCTTTCGTTGTTTTTAAACAAAAATACTCACACGGCTCTGTGCAACTGTGGGAACACGTTTAGTTAACCCCCCTTCCCCTGAATCAAATATAAGTATAACAACCTCTGAATTCCCATGTATGGTGAGATACAGAAACAGTAAAATATTTTTATGCAAGACAGTGACTTGACCAATACTTAGTTAGAGCTTTGTCACAAAATCACCACTAACTCTCAATCCAGACTTCATGGTTTTCACATGATTGAAGTTTTAACTTAATCCCTTTAGAAATGTAGATTTGGTGAGGTAAAAATATATTTACATAAAATTCAGACGAAACGCCCCTCTAACTGACCAACTTACATAAAATTGACTCCAATATAACCTCTCCTTGGTTTGTGGGATTTAATGATCATTTATATACATCCCCGCCCTACAGGTCATGTGAGGTTGGGATGTTCAGAGATAATTAAGGCCATAGGTGCATCATGAATCGGCCTCCCACGGCTGGGGCTGCTACTGGAGATCAGAGTGGTACAGATTTTACATTCCGCCTGGAATCTCATGTATATTAAGGTTCCCGTTTAGCGCAGTCGGCGAGGGTTTAGGAAGGGTGCCTTGTTCACTGGCATGTTGTCATATGAAATCAAATATCAACAAAGTGAATATCTAGTTGCATCAGCAGAAAGTCATGCTTCTATTCACTGCAATGTCCTACCTTGAAGGCAAGTCAATAATGACATTTAAATAGACACGTGCGATACACTATTCAAAGCATTACACAGTTATGCAATGTATGAGCTGTAAAAAAATAGGAAAATTAAATAAATTCTAATCGCATTTATGCTAAGACAAGTCGCAATTTTACAGACAGTTCGTATACCTAAAAATGAAGAAAAAAACTACACTACTCCAGAAGACTGGTTTTTATTAATCATTGCAGAACGGTCAATTTGTCTTCATTAGACAAGAACATTTTTATTAAGCCCACAAACATGATGGATAACTTTCATGAAGATCCAATTTAAATTGTCTTAAAACAGAGAGCAGAGGTTATAGGTGAGGCCACTGCCCAACAGCCCACATGCAGCTGCCACAATAATTCTATAATACATGAGCCTTGCTGGGAAAACCAAGCTTTTATTGCATTTTTCATTTAAAGATAAATCTTCTTAGCAAAATCAAGTTAAAGGGGAATTTAGCGGTGTTTAATTCAAATGCCAAGAAAGCATTCTGACCATATTTCAGCATTATTGAGCCTTGACACCAAGTTTATTTTTACACAAGTGGCCCTGATTCAAAACTGGCTAAGTTTCATCAAGATTGAATCTTAATCGTGACATCTAGACTCTAGAGTGTCAACCATGATTTTCTGTTATTTGAATAGATGACCTAGTTTTAGGATGCATGTTAACACGATGCAAATTGGCTTAGATAATGTCCAGATTTCAGATCAAGTTTCATCAAGATTAAATAACAACTCATGCTTCTAGATTGGTAACAAGCTATAAGTTGAAGCAGCACACAGCATGATCCCTAACATAAGGTGATCACAATTTCTCACTTTGAGAACTTCGTGCTCAAATCAACTAAAATGATCATTAAATGTGTTGATTTGCAACACGTAACATTTAGGATTGGTCTAGGATTCTAGGATTCCTGATGCAATCAATGAAAAGCTACTTACACTATTACTGGCATGTGCTTTGTTTACCATTAAAACTATAATCACATAGTGGATAGGTCACAATTGGTCATTAAAGTTGATATACAGATATCGACAACAGAAAAATTCATCTTATTCAAAGCTATAGACATCACTGAACTCTCTTATGCATCAATGGTAAACAAGAAATATCTTTTAAAATGATATACGGCGTTGATTGTGGTTGGAGTTTATGAAAGGTAAAGAGTTCAATGAATGAGATCAAGGATAGCGAATGTCTTTTTCGGTGCAGTTCTTAGCTGCATCACACGCAGAACGGGATGTTACGTGGAGTTTTTGCGGCTTATTTTACATTATTACATCTTGCTGGTCATAAACCTATAGATACAAAACCGAAAACCAAAAGAATAATGGAAGTGAAATTAAAACATTTGAGTCAACCGGCCACATGCGAAGTATCCGTACATATTTTAAATATTTATACGCGCGTTCTTTAAACAAACCTGTTTTAGTGGTTTGTCGGGCATTGCTATTTGATTCGAGTATAAACAGTATCGAGAATCATCGCACTCATTCTTAATACATTAGTCAATATGGTGGAATAATTCTTGTTAAATTAATTAAAAATAATATTTATTATGGTATTGTTGAAAACACATAAAGAATCTATTATTGACATACCATAATTATATCGCTGGATATCTTCATTTAACATCTTTCTGGTCTTAAGAAAATTCCAGTTCAGCTAGTTCACGCTATAGCGTCTTTATTATATATAATGCAGCAATGACCTGTATATAAACTCTGACATTCACACGCACTAACCACGAACTGACGATGGTGTAGAATCTACGCACAAATTGTATTGATGTGAAGAGTTGAGTGTAAAACTGTTCTATCTATCATGCCTTTTCATAAGAGATAAAATTGTTTCATGCTGAACACGCAGTAAAACTGTGTTAGAAAGACACGGCCGTGTTTCCAATGTTCTGGTGGTATTCTCAAATCAGCCAATGGACTAAATTAAGTGTATTCATTCATGGGTAGCCGCGGGCATTTTTATTAATGTATTACCTAAAGGACACCTAAGTTCAAAAGTGACATTAAACAGCTACGCAGAAAAAAGAATCATAATTACAATTAGTATGGGATCTGATTTTGTAAAGAGTTAAAGAGTCAAATATGTTGGTACCTGCTGATAAATTGTTTGTTGGTGTTGTTGTTTTGAGTGTTAATATAGCTCTGTATGATCAATTTAAAATGCAATATTGAGGGTTAAAATTGAAACTTCTTCTTTCTATATTCGATACAAGAGTTTATCGCTGAACTCCTAAATTGAAATAAGATAAACTGGTCAATTAAATGATGAGCAGAAACCAAAGTTTGAATTAGGTTTAACCTGCTTATTAAAGCTTTATTGCATCTAACGTCTTAGGCTATTGAGACTGGGTCTCCTGAATGCTTTGCCATAGTGGCCCCTTTTGCAATGGCACAAGAACTTACCTATTGAGATGAAGTGGCTGAGTTGCAGTTGGTCACCATCTTTCTTTGGACCTGAACTTTTGAGGATAAGGCTTCTGCGAACAGATTAAAAAATCTTAGCGCATCCCATAAATGTGTCCCATGTAAACCAAATTATTCAAAACATTCTGATATTGTATCAGTTATATTGAAAGTCAATCAATGTTGTTTAAGTAAAACATTTATAAGAAATACATCATGTTTGTAGGCTTTTGATACAAATGGGATATACACCAAAGACTTGATACAAACATAGCCATCTATACTATACACTTGATTCTGACATGTTTCATCCCTCTGAAACCAATATTTATTAAGTGCAGTTCAACAACAAAAAGGTGGGTTGGACATAGGGAATGATGGAAGCAACGACAGATAGAATTACTGACAAGGATAAATCTTAAAGCCCCCCCCCCCTTACACACTTTCAAGGCAATACAAAACAATACAAATATTTACCATTACCTGATGATTTTTTAAGTTAGCACCCATGAGAGAGTATTATCAATATATAACACACACAAACTATTTGAATTGAAATTTGGAGTAAAACAACTGCACATAATACAAAGTAAATTACACTACCAATCTACTATTTGGATAAGGTAATCTTGACCAGGAAAATGTGGAGCCCCATGTTTAGATTGGCTGCACTCTGCGAGTAGGACACGTTGAACTGCCCAAAAGTCCTTCGCCGAGAGCCACCCACCACCACCCATGCGAAGGAAGTGTCCCTGGGTGTCTGGGCCCAGCTGGCAAGAGAGCCTGTTGTACAGCTGGTTACCAATCTATGATTGAATAGAGTTCTGTAAGAACTGGCTCTTAAAACAAAATGCAGGCACTTAAATAAATATTAAAAATAAATAAAGAAAATTATTGTTTAATGTACTAAAGGCATTAAATAATTGTTTTACTCAAATTAAAACGAATGAAACAATTACATTAATTATATTAATTTTTGTTATACAATGATAAACTTTGGGTTCAGGGGCTGACCTTTGGCTGAAAAATAGACAACACTGTGCGCTGATCTTCTGTGATTTAAACTGATATGATATCAACCGTTATTTGCTTTTTATTTACCAAGTTTGATAAATTTAAAAACACCAAAATTCCCATTTGATGCTAGGAACTTTTCCTTAATCGGGCAGAAAGAAGACTGATACACTTATATGAGCCTCATTCTGGTAAAATGGGACTCAATGTATGCGCAGTCTGCACAGGCTAATCTGGGATGACACTTTAATAGGACTCAATGTATGTGCAGTCTGCACAGGCTAATCAGGGATGACACTTTAATGGGACTCAATGTATGTGCAGTCTGCACAGGCTAATCAGGGATGACACTTTAAGCAATATGACTCAATGTATGTGCAGTCTGCACAGGCTAATCAGGGTTGACACTTTAAGCACATACATTGAAACCCGTATCCCAGAGCACCGCTCAAATACTACCTGTTTTTTTTGTTGTTTCTGCTGCTGCTGCCGTAGACAGAGATAGAGCAAGTCCTGACGCCAAATTCGTCAACCCAAAGCCGTGAATTCCAGACAACAACGGTTGTTAAATGGCCTTAATTGCTCGCAGACTGTTCTTCTGGTGTAAGGTTCGCATTATTTAAAAGCAACATATCGAGGTCAGTCACATTAATGGACACATCACTATAAGCTATCTGTTGGGTCAGATCGTTTCAATTCGAGCGACTCGTCCCGAACAATTTGCCGTTGCCCAGCATCAATTTATTGCTAAGCCTCATCCACGCTGGAACGGAAGTCTAAATTACCAAGGATCCGCTGTTGGAAGTGTTGATGAAGCAAACATGGGAAAATATCTTGATAGGAAGCATGTAAGGCTGACACAAGAGGATTTCGTGCTGAATTTCTTGAGAGAGTTGTAATATTTTTGCAAAAGGGGGTCGGGATTGTACAATAATGTTTGTCTTGTTGGCTCATGTTTGCTGAAAAGGCAATGGAAAGCAAACTAAACCCAGATTGTATTTAGTGACGAATGAATATTAAAACAAACTTACTTTACACACCTTTTTTAATGACAAACATTGCGTCTATAATTGATATTCAGGATATCGCAATTAATTTTTCACCAATTTGAACTCAGAATAGCGTTGAATCAATGAGTTACTTTCACCAACTTTACATTAAAATTTTGTTGTTTAAAACCGCGAAGAATACACGGTAAAGTACAGTTTGTAGCAAGGTAAAATACTTATCTAAACAAAAAACAAAAACAGGCATAACTTTAGCAACTTAAAGTGTGAGACTGTACTCCTTAAAAAGTGCAACTATACAACAAAATGTGAGAATCAACAACTTTAAAATTCATGTAATACTATATAATTTTTAATGCGATACTCTTTAAATATGTCATTATAAAACTTAAAACATGATACTGTACACCTTTATATGTATAAAACTAAGAATGTGAGACTGAACAACATCAAAAGTAAAACAATACAACTGTATGACATATCATCAGAAACAATAGATGTGAGTTAAATACTATAAGTGTATGTGTACTTGATCAAACACGTTTTGTATATGAGTTAGACAGAAATACAAAACACGATGGACATCTATGGTGAGAGAAACCTACGCCACTCTATCTGGCTACCAGGGCCATTATACTAGTAATTATAGCATTTTCTGATTAAATTAATTCGCTGTATTGATATTTGTTGATTTCTCGAATATATAGCCAAGTTTTTGTAGGACATACTTAAGACTTAAAGTTTCACTTCTGAAAGCAATAAAGTGCAATTGTTTTGCAAACATCCCGGCCATATTTTAAATAATAATCATGTCCAATTTTATGTGAAATAAACAATGTTTAGAACACCAACAACTTCAAAATATTAATAACACTTAGTGAAATTTGCAAATTAAGCCAATTATTCTTATAAAAGACTATTAAATGTGCTAGAACAAGGGGCTAGCTCTGTGCAGAGTTTATTGTACATGAAACAATATTTGGAATTAATAAAATTTAGGAAAAATCCTGCAGCTTTGATTTAAATGGTGTTTTTTTTTATTGTTAACAAATATTTAAACATTGAGAACAAGAGCTATCAACATTAATTGCATTAAGGTTCAACTAAAGGAGCCAAATAAGGAAATGAACTCAATGTTTCAACCTATTTAAACAAATATTGAATTGAGAATTTTAGCCAGTAATTATGGGAAATATAGACGTTTTGAGATTACGAATGGGACTGAATTATCAGCCCCAATTTTCAAAATACATATAACTGTAAGGTCTCACCTGAAGCTCAACAAGCTGAGATGACACGCTGGCCTCGCTGATATTGTTTAGGATTGAGTTTGAGTCCTGATTAACTTCGGTTGAGCGTCGAATGGCGTACTGGATCATACAACAAAAATGCTGTCATATTTCGAGGCCTTTTTTAGCCTCGAATCAATACGATGCACTTTGGGCTTGGAGTGTCCAGTTCTCGTTACAAAACGGCACGTGTTCGCTTTTAGCAGAGTGTTTCCAATATTTCCCGGATTTCGCGCCAGAAGAACACACCTCATTGATGTATCGTGTTCTGTATGTTCACAACCTAGTCATTACTGACTTTCTTCGTCAGCATTAGCGTTAAAAGCGCGTTCTCTTAGGACACTTTTGCCCCTGAAAGGACAAACCGTGAAAGTCCGTACAGCTACTGTTGCCCGAACTATCAACAACAAAAGTATTTTCCTTGGCAAGGTAACAATGTAGAATTTATGGCTTTAATTGTTTCTTGATTTTCTCAAATTCTTTGCTGAATTTCTGTTCGTCCCATAACAAAATGGAACACGTTATTAAACTGGTCATTCTTCGTGATGTCCAACAGCAAAACTGACTGTTAGCGTTACCAAAACTACTGCTATAACTCCTGGTGTCTTTAGCACTCGTCCCACTCGGGCACTCCAGCTAAACAAAACTACTCAGATGCGAGTGTGGGAAACTCGACACGGATATAGCGGTAGTTGAGAACAGCGCATGAAATCTTGACGTGCTCAGAATTTCCTGCAGAACGGAATTGTTAAACACTGCTGACCCTTTGAGGCCGGAGGTCTAGATGAGTACCTTGGGGTCAGGAGAGAAGAAGGGTCGCCCTGGACTGGAGCTCCTGCAGGCCGGACTGGAGCTGTTGCTGGGCTAACTACATATCAATGCAGGTGCTCTCCTAAAAACAACAATAGCACAGTGGGTGATATGAACTTGTTACAAATGTTTATATTACATTCTTTAAAAAATCTGATTCTTAATTGGATGTTAAGGCACTTTGGATGATATGAATTCGTATCACATGTTTGTATTACATTCTTTAAAAAATCTGCTTCTTGATTGGATGTTAAGGCACAGTGAGTGATATAAACTTGTAACATATGTTTATATTACATTCTTTAAAAACTCTGCTTCTTGATTGGATGTAAAGGTTTTCAAGAGCAAAACGTCTATCTCATGAATGTCTAATCGGGCATTTTATTGGTTCCTTGACGTAAATAGCATGAACGTTAATACAATTAAACTATTGTGTATTAAGACATAACAAATGTTGGCTAAAGCTTTACTAACCTGTAAATTCATAATTATTATCCTTACTTAACTTTTAGAGATGTAATTTCATAAGCCAATATGCAGCTAATCAATATTAGGATGTGTAGCATGTGAAATCCACATAAGCAAATCAGGGAGGACACTTTGGATTATTATAAAGAAGATACTTCTTTCCAGCAAAAGTACTGACTGCACATGCTAATATGTGACAACAATTTAAGCACATGCATTAAGCCCCATTTCCCCACAGCACAGTTTATTTATCTTTATAGCATGATTTTTTCTAATTGTACTCATTATATTAATCTCTTTACTTTTATAATGCCTTTACAGATGTTTTACTGTTAATATATTTTTCAATAAACGGGAGGAAATAATTAAATATTAATGTCTTTGCAAAGTTGCAAAAAACACACACCTAATCTTTTACCATGCCTTTACAGATATTTGATTGTTAAAATCTGTTAAAATTCACACTAGAAAACAGTTCCACAGTAAATCAACATGTAATAAAGTTGTTAGACATATTTAAACAAACAACTTAAAGGGCTACAACTCACTGCTGATACAGATCTTCAATTCTCTCCCTTCTTAGTGTCATTGATTAAACAGCAACTTAAAGGCAAAATCTCACTACTGGTGCAGATTTTTTTATTATCTTCCTTGTTAGTGTCAGCTAAAATAATTAAAAAGCAACTTAAGAGGAAGAACTCACTGCTGGTGCAGATCTACAGTTATCTCCCTTGTTAGTGACAGCTAAAATGATGTAATATATGGATATGGATAGGCCGCGTCCCCGCACATTGCTGGACTTTGATACGGCTGAGCCTTTCATTAAACAGTCTTCCGCTGTGCTCAGCAATTGCTGTAACATTAAGGGGACCAATATGATATATTTTGGCTATGTCAGTATTTTGAACTTGTACATGTAAGTTAGTAATACACCAGCATTTTTTGCAAATTCCTAGCATAAAATCTTCAAATTGAGAATGATGGGTCTTTTTAATTGCACGGAACTTAATTGTAAAAACCCATCAAAATATTATTTTACATGCGTTTTTGTGGCAATGTTAAGTGTCAGTGCTCATTTTATTATTCCACTTGCAAATACAGAAGTGTCTATTATGAGTGCTTTAAACAAGATGTGTTTGTGAAACACAATGTCCCCCTATATGACGTTTGAACTTGAAGGATGACCTTGACCTTGACCGTTCACCACTCAAAATGTGCAGCTCCATGAGATGCACATGCATTTCAAATATAAAATTGCTAGCTTCAATAGTGCAGAAGTGACATTACATGAGCGATTTTGACCCATATATTTGACCTTGAAGGATGACCTTGACCTTTCACCATTCAATGCAGCTCCACGATATATCAAATTGCTATCTTCAATATTGCATAAGTATTCATAAAATCAGTGATTTGGGCCACATATATTTGACCTCTGACCTTAAAGGATAACCTTGACCTTTCACCACTCAAAATGTGCAGCTCCATGAGATACACATGCATGCCAAATATCAAGTTGCTATCTTCAATATTGCAAAAGTAATCATAAAATGAGCGATTTTGGTCACATATATTTGACATCTGACCTTGAAGAATGACCTTGACCTTTCACCACTCAAAATGTGCAGCTCCATGAGATACACATGCATGCCAAATATCAAGTTGCTATCTTCAATATTGAAATACTGCAAAAGTGTACATTAAATGAGCGATTTTGACCCATATATTTGACCTTTGACCTTGAAGGATGACCTTGACCTTTCACAACTCAAAATTTGCAGCTCCATGAGATACATATGCATGCCAAATATCAAGTTGCTATCTTCAATATTCTAAAAGTTATTGCAAATGTTAAAGTTGGCGCAAACCAACAGACCAACAGACCAACCAACAGACAGGGCAAAAACAATATGTCCCCCACTACTATAGTGGGGGACATAAAAAAGGGAAATAAATGGCTGTTCATATACACCTGGGAGTAAAATTATGTTACAGACTACTTGCCCTTAATGACTACCTCCTGACAAAACTAGTTCGTTCGTACTTTGATGACGCCCAAACATAGAAAATTTCACATTTACCAATACCAAGACACGATCTTTTTTTGAAAGTAAATTGCAACATTAACTTTGTTTGAAATGTTAAGGGGAAATTAAAGTTTCAGAAAAAATATACCCAAAACATCCACAAACACAAATCAAATCACAGGGCTTGTTTTGAGTCATTTTTGTGTCATCCTTCGGTCTTGAATTTTTTTTAAATTGCGAAAAAGAGTACATTGTGAAAATTTCAGTTGCAAACTTCTTTAAATTGTGAAAATTTGAGTCACGAAATTCAGAAATTCATGAAAAATGCCATTCCCTAAGAAGGAAAAATAGCCCTGAGTCATGGCTCCTTTCTGACAGACTATTATTTCAAAAAAGGCCCTGACAGATAAAACAAAGCAAAATATTAGTCACCAATTCAAGATGGAGACTGGAATGTTTACCCCCTGATACTGGATAATGATTTATATTTGTTGGCACCTCCAGGTTATAAAAAAATACTTGTTCATGGACACGTAAATTTGTGGATTCCTGATTTTGTAATAACACGAATTAGCCCCGGGTCATTTTGTGATGTGTTTGAGTTTATTTAGTGGATTAGTAAACCCACCAAATGAACATTAATTAATGTCCAACAAATAATAATGAATTTAGAGTTTTTTTTCAACATTTTTTTAGTAAAGTGTTTGAAAAGCTTTATTGTATCTATTTTTTAATTTTGATACACAATTGTTCATTTAGAACAATAATTTTAAATCTTTTTTAGAGAGGTGTAATCCTTGCTCAATACAGGCGAAAACCAATAACTAAACCTCGCTGGGACAGACGACAAAAGTTAGACCCATCTGGAATTTGATCGAACTGATTTCAAATAGATGTATGTTTACTAACATAACTTTGCAATAATTTGTTGAATTAGTAAGAACAGAAAATATATACGTCATATTTTTAAGTCATCAATATTTTAAAATAGTTAAATATACAATCAAAAAATTATCATATGTAAGGAATAACGCTAAGAATCAAAGCAATTATAAGCATTTTATACACATCACCGAAAAATAAAACAGCACGATATGTATTAATTCATTTTTTTTTTTTTAAGAATGACATGATGTAAAGATACAAAATTAGAAAGTATCCTCTATGATTAGTCTGTGTGTGTCTATGATTAGTCTGTGTGTGCAATACACAGACTAATGTGTGGATGACACTTTGAATGCGTTAAGAACCCGTTTCCCAGAATGAGGCTCATCTTGTTAAACTCTGTGACAGACTGTAGGTGGAATTGCTTTGAGCCTCCTTTTGAAAAACAGTAATTTATTATCAATATTGCGTAAAGTGTCTTCCCAGATGAGCCCATACAGCCACACAGGCTACTCCGCTAGACGGAATTTCGTTTAGAAGAGATTTCCTATATTTAAAAAATTCCCTAAATGCATGGATGACATTAATGAAACTACATACTGTTCTTTTCCACCTCATCTTTTTTTGCATTCTAAATAAACAGGAAATACACATGCATACATTTTCCTTGCCAAGTTATGGGTCTGTTCAACAGACCCAAACCCAAAGCGTTTATTAAAAAAATTAATATCCTCAGGATAATTATATCTCAATCATATTTCGATAAGATCTAAATAAGAGATGTGTTTGTCAGAAACAGAATGCCCCCTATTGTGCCGCTTTAAAATTAAAATGCAATCCCCAGCCATGGAAAGGCCGTGTCCCCCGACATCACTGGACTGTTATACAGCCAGCCTTTCACCAGACAGTTGTCTTCTTTGCTGAGCAGTAGCTGTAACGTTGAGCGAACCAATATGGAATATGCAAACTGCACAGGCTAATCTGGGACACTTTACACACATGCATTAAGTCCTGTTTTCCCATGCAACCTTACATTGTTGCCATTGCATGCATGAAAACTAACTCTAAAACTTTTATTACACTGTTCTGGGAATGAGGCCGGGGTCCTTCTTATTGAGAACAAATACATTCCATGGAATCATATTTATAAGCTTTATTAAATACCTCACAACTTTATAAAAACTCAGGGCCTTATGAGGATGACAGAAATTCTCGGGGTGTTGTGTAACTGGGGTTCCTGTATGATAAGTTGGAAAGCATCGAGCTGAAGAAGAGTTTGAGTTTTTGATCCTCAAGTAAAACAAGTCCTGCTGTAAACATGATATACACAATAAAAGACGCCATTTTATGTTTTGTTAAATCATATCATTCTTGTCAATTTCATCTTGTCAAAATTCCCCCTATTAATGCATGTGCTCAAATTCTTATCCCTTATAAGTCTGCGCAGTCTGCACACACTAATAGGGACAACACTTTACTCTTCAAAGGTTTTTTTCGTTGAAAGGAAGTGTCCTTTTTACAAAAATCCAGTCTAGTCGTAAAGTGTCCTACCTGATAAGCTTATGTGGACTTGACATGCTTATCTGAGACGACAACAATTAATATTATTGATGAGCCGCATATTGGCTTATAAAATAACAGCTCTGAAAGTTTAGTGAAAATTATCATTTTGAATTCACAGATTAGTATAACATTAGCCAACAATGTTTTAATACAAAATGGTTTAAGTATGCCCCCTTTCAAAGAAAAGGGGGCATATAGTGATCTGACTGTCCGTCTGTCTGTCTGTCCGTCTTTCCATCACACTTTGCATTTAGGTTTCGAAAAATGCTCATAACTTCTATGTCCCTTGAGATATAACCTTCATATTTGGTATGCATGTGTATATGTACAAGGCCTTTCCATACGAACACAAATTTTTACCCCTGTGATCTTGACCTTGAACTTAGGGTCCGTGTTTAGGTTTCGAAATCTGCGTTTAGGTTTCAAAAAAAACTCATAACTTCTATGTCCCTTGAGATATAACATTCTTAATACACAGGTTACATTGTAAACCATTATTATTTCAGGGACATTATTTTGGTTGATTTTAAGGGTTCACTGATCCACAAATTTATCACACACAGAAAAGTAACTGACACAAATTCATCATTTATTTTTCTGAACTGAGAAATCCACAAAATAAACTAATGTGTCCGTAAAAGTCTTTTTGACCACGAAATTTCGGATGAATATATATATATATGAGTTTACACTATACAAACAAGTAAAAAGGGTATTTTATCTTAAGTAAATTCATACTTTTCTTTTCCACCTCATCTTTTTTGCATTCTTAATACATAGGGAATACATAAGCAGGTCTTTTCCTTTTATGGGTATGTGAAACGGACCCATACGCAAAGCGTTTTTCTTTCTTTAACAAGGGCTGTTTTGTAAAACATGCATGCCCCCAATATGGGCTGTCAGTTGTAGTGGCAGCCATGGTGTTTATATGTTTTTTGTCACTGTGACCTTGACCTTTGACTTAGTGACCTGAAAATCAATAGGGGTCATCTGCCAGTCATGATCAATGTATCTATGAAGTTTGATGATCCTAGGCTTAAGCATTCTGTAGTTATCATCCGGTAACCATTTGACTATTTCGAATCACTGTGGCCTTGACCTTTGACCTAGTGACCTGAAAATCAATAGGGGTCATCTGCCAGTCATGATCAATGTACCTATGAAGTTTCATGATCCTAGGCCTTAGCGTTCTTTAGTTATCATCGGGACACTATCTGGAGGACGGACAGAAGGACCGACATGTGCAAAACAATATACCCCATCTTCTTCAAATGGGGGGCATAATAAGTGCCTTATGATTAATATGTCTCAATTATATTTCAATAAGATCTAAAAAAAAGTATATTACTAGCGCAATATGATTTTATTCTTTAAATTTAAGTTTTAGAAATAGTTATATTAAATTTGTTTTTCTGAATTCAATGGACTTTTTGCACGAAAAAAATAAAAATCCAAAAATTGCATTTTTTCCCAAATTGGCCATGAAAAGGCCTGATAATTAAAACGTCTTTGTTACCTTCTGTGTATTCAGGTCATCCTTGTCCACCACATCCTCAGCATCCTTGTCCTGACTCAGCAGCGACTGGAGCAGCAAAATAGCTTGATGTATTTCTTGTATGTATATTTAGGACTCACACAAATTTATATAAATGTAATGAAAATCAATAACAGATGTTCAACAGCATAAAATATGGCAAATTAATAAATCTCACATCAAGTGTTACCTTTCTGTAAACATTGCGTAAAATATAAATATATACTCCTCCAAAGATTACTTAAACAACATTTTATTTAAAAAATATTCATCCATATACATTTCTTACATGGCATGGTGTTTATAGAAATGAAAGTCTAAAAATAGCCTCAGTTGCTATGTACATGTGCATCTATGTACAAATATGAAATTTTCAGTTGAAATGCTTTGTTTTTTCAGGCAAAGTTTACAAGAACTAAATGTTAGGACCATAATGACACAAATGTTATGACAACATAACATAATATGCATTAGATCTAATGTTCCAACAAAACCCCTCACATTGTGTAATCAGATAACAATATGTTTACATAAATTATTTGTATCTTTTAGCTACACACTTACACTACTATGTTCGTATGCTAAACAACACATTGTAATTGAAATACTAATCACTAATTACAACAACTAATACATACATGTACACACTATTCCACTCTGAACACCAGGATGTTGTCTATATCCTGTCCCACAATGATGGATGATGTTTTGCTGCTGTAGCAGACTGACCATGGGAACCACACTCCATCCTCCTGAGTAGCCAGCGTAGTCAGCTTACTCTGCCCCTCCCAGCCCATCTGTAGTACAGTGTGGGACCAGGCTCCACAGACCAGCACCTGGCCTGCAGGGGTCACATGTAGACCAGATAGGGGACCTAGTGCTGGGTCTGTACATTTAGCCAGGAGTGTGCCATCCCTGGCCAGGGTGAGAAGCTTGCTGTGCCACCTGCTGGTGATGTACAGCCTGTCTCCTGTGGGACTCACAGCACACTGGGCTACTGCAAAACAGAGTAACATCAAGATATTGAATTACTGTCAATGTTAAATAATCTTATTAAACATACTGCAGTGATATTGTATTACGCATATGTTGCTATAAAGAGGCCTTTACACATCTAAAATGTATGCATAGATTCCAATAAAAAAATAGTTAAGTGTGACAATAAACTTCAGTATCAGTGTTATTGTGTAAACATTTGACATGTTGAAATGCGACTGGTGAGTAAGATATGAATTAGAGCAAAATTACACAGATGGAAAGAATTACACATACTGAAACAATTGCACAGTTCTATCAACAGGTAAACATATTGTACATGTACAATCATTTAACAACCACAAAATTAAGACAGGGTCAGAAAGTGTCTCTCTCCCAGGAACTCAGTTTCTATTTATAGACATGCCATGTAGTGACAGTCAAAATACTTCATTACTCATGTTTATAAATCAATATTTCTGAATCTTGTTTTGGCTACAATGTACTGTAGCATTCAAAGGGCACATTTGAATTATAAAACAAATATTGTATAATACATCAGTTTTCTGCTATTACATCTGAATTTTATTTTATTATCATCTCACAAAGTATATAACTATAATTTATATGATTTTTTTTTTCAAAATAACAAGATAAAGGCCTAATGGGTCAATATCTGTTGATTAAAAAAATAAATCCCAATTCGGTTCATTGAGTCAATAAAAAATCCAAATTTGTCATTGTATGGATTAAAAATAACACTATTGACTAGGCTCCTTTTCCCACAATGGCTAGAAAGATTCCTGTACATAATACAAATGTTATCAGGACGGATTCACCATGATTCTTACCTGTACATTTAAATGACCTATCTTCATAGAGACTGCAGACCTGTTTGCCATACATTGTGTATTTGTACAGTTCTTGACCAGAGGTGACAAAAACGTCTCCTTGGTGATGGGCCATACCTTCACATTCATGTTGTAACTGAAACTTCCTTCCAGGAACAAGCTTTCCCTGGTTGACAGTGATAAACTGGACCTCATGTATGTTGATAGTATCCACAGCCAGTGCAACCTCACTGGGTGTGATCAAACATATAGCCCGTGGAATATCATTCACATCCCAGTGACTCACCACCTGGTACTGCTGGTTCAGCAGCTTGATATTCTTATTTGCCCTGTCTATAACCAGTACCTGCCCATCGGGTAAAACACATGTGCCTGTGATCCAACATACACCTGAATCACTTGGTATTCTCACATTGTGCTTAGCATTACTCTGGACATTAAACGCCTTGCCTGACTTTCCCAGCAGAGTCAGTGCCTGCTGTATTATATGCTTACATTTTATGCTGGCTATAAGGCAGATCTCCTTATGATCTCCAATTTTCTGAACAATTTCATGGAATTGTGACAAGTCATTGTGAACACTGGTGCATTTATGAATAGAACTTGTAACTGACCCTTTAATGCTTATAACCTCAGCTTTCATCTCGTTAAGTTCCTTCGCAGTAATATTATCAAATTCATTAACGACAGAGAGAACACTCCTACGCATCTCTTTTTTAAAATATTGCTCATTTACGCCTGATGTACCCACAGAATTATTATCACATTCATCTATATAAGTATTTAAATTGCCACGCATTTGCTCTATCGTAACTGCACTATGTTCCTTGTATGTTCTCTGCAATGACTGAATGCTGGCCTTCTGACTGATTTGCAGGGTTTTAATTTCCCCCAGGACAGTTTCCAGCTCCACTGACAGCCCCTCTAGGCCTGTGGGCTGCGAGTTGGTCAGCTCCGAAATCTGGGTCACTTTACTGCACTGGCTGAAATAAACAATTAATACATGTACATACTAAGGAATAGTAAGTGATATTATGTAATGCTTCAAACAAGTATAAAGTGTCAAATAAAAACATACATGGACAATAAATTAACGCTTCTTGGGCTTAATATGGGGTATATAGATTTGCACTTTTCCATCCATCTGTGTGACTTTTCTGTCATATATAACTCAACATGTATCCCTGCAACTTTACAAGTACAGTAACCAGGCATGTGAGCTAATGCACACCTCTATATGTTGTTTCTGTTGTTTTCATCATAATTGTAGTAATGTCTAATATATTTATACGACATTTTAAAATATGTGTAGAGTGTAAAATAATCAGTATTGCTTGCTACAAGAGGACTAACACTTTACATAAATATTTATCATTGTGTAATTTTACCCACATGCATAGTTTGATGTGTCTTTTTTCAACATACCCAGACTTATGGCCCCTGTTTAGCAAAGAAATCACATTTAAAATTGTGTTGTGAGTAACTCAAAGAGTACAGCTGATAGAGGGATGAACTATTCTTAAAGTATAGCCCACCATGTGAAATTATGCACCTTGATATTTTTTTAAAGTTTTTTTTTACATAAGAGTTATGTGACAATCCCTTTAACCAAACAATAATATTTGTTCAATTGTGAGAAGCTCAAATAGAGGGATACTTCTACAGTAACATAGTAATTGTCAGGTTAACGTGTGCAACTCCATATGTTTGTTCATAATTTAAAGAGATTTGTGCAGTTGTGGGACAAATTGGATTGTAGAGGTATCCATGTACTAAGAATACATTTCTAGTAGTTAATATTGTTTTCAGTTTTAGTATCATTGTACACCTTGACCACACTATCCATAATAACACATGCAAGAAAAGATCATTAATGCTCTTCCATCCCACAAAAAAACTAGCATGACGTATATTTAATGTCTATTCCCAAACTCAGTATGTCCAGTCTAGCCTGTGATGAGCGACTTATGACATGCAACCTGGTCTACTATCTCCCAATATTTGTTGTTGTTATTTAACCTCTTGTGATTATTTTGCTTTTGTTGTTGTCATGTGATCTATTTGTGGAAAAGTAAAGACGCCATTGTTAAATGTTTGAATGGTCAGGTTAGCGTGTGCAAACAATATGTTTGTTCAAAATGTTCCTAATTATTCTTGAGTTATCATCAGGAAACCATTTTACTGTTTAGAGTCACTGTGACCTTGACCTTTGACCTAGTTACCTGAAAATCAATAGGGGTCATCTGCCAGTGATGATCAATGTACCTATGAAGTTTCATGATCCTAGGCGTAAGCATTCTTGAGTTATCATCCGAAAACCATTTTTCTAAGTTGAGTCACCGTGACATTTTAATTGTCAGGTAAACTCGTGCAACTCCATATGTTTCTTCATAATTTTTTGACATTAATGCAGTTGTCTTAAATGGGTTAAAATTCAATGATTAAATGCATTTAATAATGGCAGTACTGTAATATAATTTTTATCATAATTGAAAATCTGCTTATAATATTATTATGGGTATAACAAGGAACTAAAACTGACTACTAAATCTTTATAATTTCATGTTGTAATCTTCTGTGACATTTGACCTATTGACCTTAAAATGGATTGACCTCTTAATATTCCTCGATGTAACAGTAACCCAGATAAGCTGTGTATCGGCGTTTTTCACCCTATTAAAATGTTTAAATACGCAAAGAAATTCAATATAATGCGTATTTTAAACGCAATCAATTTTACTTTTACGCTTATTCTTTAAATTTGATGCGTACGATATGAGTCTCGATCGAAAATGCTTCGCTCAATTTCGGTAATTTTTAATTGGAATAATTTTTGTACGGCGGCGAAGATTTTATTCATTCTTATTCATTCAACAGTGAGCAAGCGCCTGGGTGACGGAGGAGCAAAACAGTCGAAGTTATTCAAACGCTATGCGGACTAAATTTCAAAACAAATTAAGCGTCTGACCAAAATATTTATGACGTGCATTTGTAAAGTGTCTGTACTTTCAGTTTCTATAACGATGCATAATAAAAATGTCCATGCAAGGTCGAAAGACATGCGCGATTGTTGCGCTAAATGTATGTCGATCGCAAACTTTTTCCAACCACGTACAAACAACGCAATCATTTGTGTTATCGATTTCTTATCCACTGTGTATGCAGCAGTTGAAAGTAGCTAGTTGACATCCAAAAACATGACGGAAAGTCCGACTCCGTGATTGAAAAAAACTGTCAAAAGTGGTAAAAGTCATATCCCTGGTTAGAAATGGTTTACGCTGATAGGGCAGAAATAAAAGTTGAAATGTGCATACTGCAACCAGTCTGTGCAACAAAAGTAAAGCATACATGAGTTTGAGGTATAAATGTTAATAACATATTTCACCCTTTTTAAATACTGAAATCACCCTATTTTTCAAAATCAACGGGTAAAAACCCAATTACCCAAATAATTATCTGGGGCACTGATGTAAACATAAAACATGTTGCCTGGCTGTAGGTCAAAGCATTCCCTAGATATATTGTGGAACACAATTGGTCTACGGACCAACGGACTAAAGAACAGATGCAAAGCAAAATAACCCTGCTTCTTACAAACTGGTCCTCTATTTCTAAATATAGTCCGAGTATTAACATTCTAGCCTGTGATAAGCGGCTTATGACATGCAACCCAGCGATTTTTTTTCTTCTTTATAAAGTACCTGTAAAAGGTATATTTCCCAATTGAAGAAAAACTACGAAATTCCAAATTGCTGTCTGAAAATTTCCAAAAAGAAAGACAAATTCATTCATTTTTTTTCAAAAAGTGCATTTTCTGCAAGTTAACAAACAAGTACAAGAGGGCCATGATGGCCCTGTATCGCTCCACTGCTGAAAAAGGCTGAAAATATTCTTGGTGTGTGCAAATACTTAAATATAGGCCCTATTTAAGCAAATGTACACTTTTGTGACCCCTGGGCTAGGTCAAATTTAACCCCAGGGGCATAATTTGAGCAAACTTTGTAGAGGACTACTATATCTCACTACATAGGAAATGTGGTAGCCCTAGGTCCAACAGTTAACAGTTAAGGACAAGAATATTTTGAAAGTTTTCACAAAATAAGCAAGATATAAGCGTACACTACGCGCCCCGCGATTTTTGCCTAAATCACCCACCACCGCGTATGGGCCAGCGTGGCAAATCGCAGTGATTCGCCGCAAATTGCGTAGAATCCACTCTGTGGTTGATTCACGGTGATTTCACTGCGACCATCTGGCGATAAAGATCAGCTGTAGAATCATTGCGAAAACACCGCAAATCGCCTTGATTCGCAGTGACTACTAGATTTAAATTTCAACTTATTAACTAATGTCATCACTATTGACGATCACATTAGATCGCGAAAATGTATTCCAATATGAAAGTAAACAGCGTGCTTGCTGAATGTCAAATCCTGATTTACAAACAATATCTTTATTTGTTGAAATAACAATTGTACAGTACGGCTCACGCAAAACCAACAAAGTTCGCGGGTACAGATTCTTTTGTTCTCAAGTTTCTCCGCAGCAACAACGAGTATTCACTCCGAAAGAAACAGGTACAGATAATAACCTGATATTTTTACTTCTACACGATTGTTTTAACATTTCGTCAGTTTCTCTGCATACTTCATACAATTACCATCGGATGTCATCTGTCAATGATTGTGTAGGTCAATAACCATACCGAAGAAATTTTTATAGTTTAATATCGGAAACGAGACTTGCTTTAAACGTCGAAATAAACCATATCTATTTGCTTAAGAGTTGCTCAAATACACAGACAACACGAATTAAAATAATGTCGACCATTTGAATAAAATCAAATGTTGGTTTATTTGTAAAATTAATACTTTCACTTCGTCCTGATTTTCATAAAATGACTTACATGTGCATTAAAAAAATTGACAAATTCAATAAACAGATATTTCACAAAATAAACTCGCTTTCTTGATTCCCAGAAAATGATGTGTACATGTTGCATTTAATCTAAATATAAATAAAGTTGTGTACTGGTCGTTGAAGAAGATTATGAACTGTACATGACACTTAAGTGTGTAGTCAGTATACAATACAATGATTGTTTCAATAATGAAGGAACTGAAACAGCGCAACGGTTACAAAACAGCGTGTATGACATTCTTTAGGACTCTTATCATCAATATAAACCAGAATTCGCTTTTAAAATGGAAATAGGGCGTATGCGGGATTATCGAGCAATGGATAAAGACGGAAGAAGTTGCATGAATGTGATTGAGACAGTTGAAACGTATGTATCGGGGAATCGAGAGACACGGAGAAAATACAACGATTACATTCAGCGATTTTCCTCCTTCTTTATAAAGTACCGGTAAACGGTACTTTCCCAATCAAGCAAAAATTCTCAAATTCCCAATCGGCATCTGAAAAAATCCCAATCGGCGTCCGAATTTTTTCTCAAAATGATCGAAAGTTTCGTAACAAAACCCAACTTTCGGCGAGCGAACAAAGGAAATCGTATAGTTGTGTGTAACCACGCGCTCGATTAATATCTGGTTTTATTATTCAGCGCGTTCAATCAATAGAGTCGTTACTGTTTGCGGTTCTTTTGTCAGGCAGCCAGCGTACTGTTTGACGTCGGTTTGAAACCTTATCATAGTTTAAAATGCCCTCCAGCACTGCCTCTGTGGAAAGGTTGTTCAGTCTAATGAACAATCTTTGCACAACCAATCAGAACCGTGTATCACAGGACACATTGACAGCTCTAATGATGCTGTGCAGAGAGGGATGCCAGCAACTGAGTGATGATCAAACATCAAAGATTGTTGAAATTTTCAAAACAAGATGTGTTTGTGAAACACAATGTCCCCCTATATGACGTTGGACCTTGTAGGATGACCTTGACCTTGTGAAGGATGACCTTGACCTTTCACCACTCAAAATGTGCAGCTTCATGAGATACACATGCATGCCAAATATGAAGTTGCTATCTTCAATGTAGCAAAAGTTATTGCAAAATGTTGGCGCAAACAGACAGACAGACCAACGGACCAACAGCGCAAAAACAATATGTCCCCCACTACTATAGTGGGGGACATAAAAATGAAAGCGAGAGACATTGCTTTATAAGCGATTAAAACAACTAGTAATTTATTTTGTGTCTTCTTTATAATATTTTGTTATTTATATCAACTTTATTATTTTAAGAAATGGTCATTAAGGCATGCCTGCAAATGATTATTTTAATGGGTATGTTCAATTTAGTTTGAACTTTATGATGTATTCAATAAGACCCAAATTTCACGACGCGATTTTCCCAATTTAAGGATTTCACGACTCGATTTTTCCCAATTTTGAGGTTTTCACGACTCATTTTTTCCCAATTGGACCGGTACAGGTACTTTTCCCAATTGGACAAGGAAAATCGCTGACATTACAATCAGTTATGAGTTCTCCATGGCTTCAAACTGTTAATTGCATACCAATAACCGATTCACACTCCTCCAGTTGCGGTATCATACAGCTAGCTAGGTGCGAACACTGTTTTGTTTTATACGCAGCATTTAAAAAGAAAAAAATAACCTGTAAGGGACATGTGTGTGAAATACATGTTGAAATTTAAAAAAGGCTACTCTCGTATATCTGCCAACAATGCTAATAATCCCATATTGCAGGCTGTCAAGTGACCTTTTTTCAAAAAGTAGGAAACAAGAGTTCCGCGGTCGGAGATGACCGCATTGAAGCCGGATTTTTGATTTAAATGACAGGAAAGTACCTTTCGTGTTTTTGTCAATGCAATACTTAAATTACTGAAATATTGTTCAAAGGTCAAAATGAAATGTAAGTACTTTTCAAGGCATGAGCAAACCTTGTGTTATGTTTTGAATGCATGCATATACATGAACAACAATAACATTTAAGTTCACAGTGACCTTGACCTTCAAATGAATGACATTGAAATGAAATGACCTTGAAATGACCAGTGGTCATCTAAGTGTGCTTGCAAACCTTTACGTCAAGTTTGAGATTCTAGGTCCAAGCATACCAAAGTTATAACAATTTTAACATTTTAACATTGAAGGTCACAGTGACCTTGACCTTCAAATGAATGACATTGAAATGAGCAGTGGTGATCTTCTAGTACTGGCCAACCTTTATGTCAAGTTTGAAGACTCTAGGTACAAGCATACCAAAGTTATAACATGGAATAAGAACTTTAACATTTTTACCTACCAAAGTTATAAGAACTTTAACATTTTTTACATTCAAGGTCACAGTGACCTTGACCTTAGAATGAATGACCTTGAAATGACCAGTGGTCATCTAAGTGTGCTTGCAAACCTTCATGTCAAGTTTGAAGACTCTATGTCCAAGCATACCAAAGTTATAACAATTTTAACATTTTAACATTTAAGGTCACAGTGACCTTGACCTTCAAATGAATGACATTGAAATGACCAGTGGTCATCTTCTAGAACTGGCCAATCTTTATTTCAAGTTTGAAGACTCTAGGTACAAGCATACCAAAGTTATAACATGAAATAAGAACTTTAACATTTTTACATTCAAGGTCACAGTGACCTTGACCTTCAAATGAATGACCTTGAAATGTCCAGTGGTTACTTACTAGTTCTGGCCAACCTTCATGTCAAGTTTCAAGACTCTAGGTCCAAGCATACCAAAGTTATAACAACTTTAACACTTTTACATTCAAGGTCACAGTGACCTTGACCTTCAAATGAATGACCTTGAAATGTCCAGTGGTTACTTACTAGTTCTGGCCAACCTTCATGTCAAGTTTCAAGACTCTAGGTCCAAGCATACCAAAGTTATAACAACTTTAACATTTTTATATTGAAGGTCACAGTGACCTTCACCTTCAAATGAATGACCTTGAAATGACCAGTGGTCATCTGTTAATCCTGGCCAACCTTCATGTCAAGTTTGAAGACTCTAGGTCCAAGCATACCAAAGTTATACCATGAAATAAGAACTTAAACATTTTTACATTCAAGGTCACAGTGACCTTGACCTTCAAATGAATGACCTTGAAATGACCAGTGGTTACTAACTAGTTATGGCCAACCTTCATGTCAAGTTTCAAGACTCTAGGTCCAAGCATACCAAAGTTATAACAACTTTAACATTTTTTATATTGAAGGTCACAGTGACCTTGACCTTCAAATGAATGACCTTGAAATGACCAGTGGTCATCTGTTAATCCTGGCCAACCTTCATGTCAAGTTTGAAGACTCTAGGTCCAAGCATACCAAAGTTATACCATGAAATAAGAACTTTAACATTTTCGAGCACGCCGCCACCCCGCCCCCCCGCCCGCCCGACAACATCAATCTATAAGCCGAGATTTTTTCAAAAAAAATCCGGCTAAAAATAGGAACTACTTTTGCAAGAAAAGTAGGAACAAGGGACAAAATTGTCACAAAACCAGGTTTTCATTGTGAAAAAAAAATCTGATAAAGGGAGAAAACTCAAACTGAACTTTTGAAATGAACAAACAAAATTAACCCCATTTGAAAGTTTGTTTAAAAAAAAAAAAATATATTTTTTGTCGTGGCGACCTTGACATTGGAGATATTGACGTGATTCTTTCGTGCGACACACCGTACCATGATGGTGAACAAATGTGCCAAATGATTTTAAAATCTCACAATGAATGACATAGTTATGGCCAGGACAAGCTCATTTATGGCCATTTTTGACCTTTGAACTCAAAGTGTGACCTTGACCTTGGAGATATCGACGTAATTATTTCGCGCGACACACCGTCCAATGATGGTGAACAAATGTGCCATATGGTTTTAAAATCTGACAATGAACGACATAGTTATGGCCCGGACAAGCTTGTTCCGCCAGCCCGCCAGCCAGCCCGCCCGCCCACCAGCCAGCCCGCCCGCATTCGCCAATCTAATAACCAGTTTTTTCCTTCGGAAAACCTGGTTAAAAAAGTAGGAAAAAGTAGGAACTTTTCCCTCAAAAGTAGGAATACATAATACTAATTTTTTAGACACAGGTCCAGGAAACATAGCTTGAAACAGAGCAGGAGTGCCATCATATGTTCTGTATGGATACCCACTTGAAGCTATCTTAAGGGCCCAGAAGATTTCAGCCTTTTGTATCTGTTCCTTGTGTGATGGTTGTACTTGCATACAGATAGATTTATCCCCACCACCCTGAGAGCTGCTTGGCTTTGGGGCACTTCCACGCTTTTGTGAATTATCATGCATGTATTTCATGTTTTCCTTGTGTTTTTATCCATCTGCATGACTTATCAGTTGATTAGCACCAGAATTACAACAAGATGGACTTCATTCAGACAGTGCAATATCTTGCAAACTCATTGCTGGTATCTCTCTTGCACCAAGATCCAAGTGTTTTTCCACTCTTGTCCAACTTCTCCATCTATGAAGGGTTAAACTTTGTTTTCCCACTAGGCATTTTAGCACTTATAGTGTATCTATGATAATTAAGTTTCAAGCAAAGCTACCCTGATAAAGAAGTACACTTCAACACCGTTATTTCGAAGTCGTCGGGACCGTAAAAAAAAACTTCGGATTAACGATTATTCGAAATAAACATTTGACAAAAGACTTCTTTGACTCTGTACAAATAAAACGTGGAATTCGCATGGTTCGATTACACGCTAATATTAATAATGATTTTACTTCAAAACGTAAACAAGTCAGATAGCAATAGATTTCTATTTGTAACAAACGGAGGAATAAAACGATTCTTTTTCTTCTTCTTTTTATTTTTCTCTAATTACAGAACATATAAAATACCAGGAACAGCAAACATTATAATACATGTAAATACATATGAGTACATTTTCGGAAATGAATTAACTTTTTTTAATAAGACGCGATGTCTCCCTGAACATCGGCGTTAGCAGCACTAAACTGGACATATGTAACATATTTCTCCAATTTGTCAAGGACATTCAACAATTAACTTCCGCCCGTTTTTTGCTCGCAGAACTGCCTTACGTCGTTGATGCGGTCACACATTGATTGGATATCGTGTTCATTCTTGTGTTGTCGGCCTCGTCGTCGTCGCTGGATTCATCTTTTAAATACAGCGTCGGCTGATTGCTGGCCGATTAAGTTGCAGACGACAAAGGTGTAATTATCGGTTTTTGACGTGCAAAGCGCAGACGACAAAGGTGTGAAATTACGCTCAGTGTTTTGCAGTTTTGACTTCGGATTAAAGATTGATAATTAGGTGCGAATTATAGTGTTGGGACCGACAGAATCACTTCGAATTAACGATTTTTTCGGATTAACGAAGTTCGGATTAACAATGAAATTTTACATTAAACAAAGAAGAACCAAAATCGGGACCCGAAAAATACTTCGAAATAACGGTGACTTCGGATTATCGGTGTTCGAAATAACGGTGTTGAAGTGTATACATGTAATTAGATGCTGTTCATTTTGGTGTATCATCAAATAAGTGGGTAGAGGTCTTCTGTGTATCGATATAAAAATGGTAATATATTGTGCATGTTATATCCTTAAGCAGAAGACCAAATTTATTTAGTGATACACCAACTTGTTGTACAAGATTAATACTAGTTTATGTTAAAGCAGTGTCAATGCTCTGCTACAGCTACATTGTGAAACCTTTAAATTGACAATAGGGTGCAGTTACAATAACTTAAGTTACATTCAAAATGACTGGTCATTGCAGAGCAGATTATGCAACTGGAGATAGGCCTTATCACCTGACATCTTTTATGACATCATTGATTGGGCAATGAAACAGTTGCACTACATTTTTTATTCCAGTTTCAAATAATGGTTTACATGATGATGACTTCGCGGGAGTATAATAATGCTGTTAAATAATTTTAATACTACGCTGTAACACCTTGAAGTTACCTCACTAGCTATGGCATCATTAGACAAGAATTGTGTTTGTCAGAAACACAATGCCCACTATTGCACCGCTTTGAAATAAAATTTCAATATATCATTTGGCAGGTTTAGAAATTATCTCCCTTTTAAAGCTTATCACTTCCCTTGGATTGTATTTTTTTACTTTCGACCTTGAAGGATGACCTTCACCTTTCACCACTCAAAATGTGCAGCTTCATGAGATACACATGCATGCCTAATATCAAGTTGCTATCTTCAATATTGCAAAAGTTATGGCCCATATTAAAGTTTTCGGACGGACACACAGACAGACAGACAGACACACAGACAGACTGACAGACAGACAGACAGACAGACAAACGGACTGACAGTACAACTGCTATATGCCACCCTACCGGGAGCATAAAAATGTATCAGGGCATTTAGGCTCTGTGCATTTATCTTTAATTACTAAACATGATGTACCTATGATATCAATAGAACATCATATCCGTTGTCATGTAATACAGAATTTATTACATTATATTTGTAAATGATGGAAACTCGGCAAAGCATCAGTTTTATCTTTTTCCAATAACTTGTGTAATAAATTCCATATTACATAACCACTCATACAATACATGTATCTCTACATTCCAAACAGCAATATCATGTAAACATGCACAAGGTTTGGTCAAATTGTTGTCAATGGAAACAAAATAAAACTGGAATAAATAATAGGTTCCCTCAGCTCTTGCATCACTGGGAACTATGTAAGGTAGTGAAGTCTGCAGTGTACAAATGCTAAGGAAGTAAACAAGGCACTATTGTTACTTAAAAAAAAACTTGTCAATACTTTCAAAAGTTACATAAGAAATAAATATTTATGCTTCCTGAAGAGGTGCTAGCAGACAGTCAGCATGGGTTGTTAGGTCTCATCTAGATGAATGCACATTAACAGGGAAACAGTCATGCCATAGATTCATTCATCCTGCAAGTTTACTAAATAAACTCTTTAAAAAGTAGGAACAAGAGTGCCAAACTGTCACAAGATACGCCCGTTTGAAGGTTTTGGACAACTTGATAACTTTACCATGACCCATATTTTAACTTGACCTACATATCATCTAGACACAACTCTGCCAAATTTGGTGAAGATCAGATGAAAACTACTCCAATTATAGAGCGGACACCATGCTTAATTCTTGAAATGCACTAAGTGACCTCGTGATCTACTTTTTGACCCGGCATGACCCATATTTGAACTTGACCTCGATATCGTCTAGACAAAACTTCTGACCAAATTTGGTGAAGATTGGATGAAAACTACTTCAATTAGAGAGCGGACACCATGCTAAATGCTTGAAATGCACTAAGTGACCCTGTGACTAGTTTTTGACCCTGCATGACCCATATTCGAACTTGACCTAGATATTGTCTAGATACAACTTCTGACCAAGTATGGTGATTATCGGATGAAAACTACTTCTATTACAGAGCGGACAACATGCTAAATGATTGAAATGCACAAAGTGACCCCGTGACCTAGTTTTTGACCCGGCATGACCAATATTCGAATTTGACCTAGATATTGTCCAGATACAACTTCTGACTAAGTTTGGTGAAGATCGGATAAAAACTACTTCAATTAGAGAGCGGAAACCATGCTAAATGCTTGAAATGCACTAAGTGACCCTGTGACCTAGTTTTTGACCCAGCATAACCCATATTCGAACTTGACCTAGATATTGTCTAGATACAACTTCTGACCAAGTTTGGTAAAGATCGGATGAAAACTATTTGAATTAGAGAGCGGACACAAAAAGTGTGACAGACTGACGTACAGTGCAAAAACTATATACCCCCTTTTCTTCAAAAGGGGGCATACAAATTTCCATAAAAGCTAACTAGATGCAACTACTGACCAAGTTTGGTAAAGATCGGATGAATACAATTTGAATAAGAGTCCGGACAAAGTGGCGCTGTTGAAAATGGACTAATTGACCCTATGACCTAGTTTTTTACCTGGCATGACCCATATTCGAACTTGGCCTAGATATCAACTAGATGCAACTACTGACCAAGTTTGGTGAAGATAAGATTTATACAATTTGAATTAGAGTCCGGACAAAGTAAAATGCACTAATTGACCCTTTGACCTAGTTTTTGACCCAGCATGACCCATAATCGGACTTGACCTAGATATCAACTAGATGCAACTACTGACCAAGTTTGGTGAAGATCGGATGAATACAATTTGAATTAGAGTCCGGACAAAGTGGCGCCGTTGAAAATGCACTAATTGACCCTATGACCTAGTTTTTGACCCGGCATGACCCATATTCGAACTTGGCCTATATATCAACTAGATGCAACTGCTGACCAAGTTTGGTGAAGATCGGATGAATACAATTTGAAATAGAGTCCGGACAAAGTGGCCCCTTTGAAAATGCACTTATTGACCCTATGACCTAGTTTTTGACCCGGCATGACCCATATTCGAACTTGGCCTAGATATCAACTAGATGCAACTGCTGACCAAGTTTGGTGAAGATCGGATGAATACAATTTGAATTAGAGTCCGGACAAAGTGATGCCTTCCGCCCGCCGCCCGCCCGCCGCCCGCTAAGGGGTTTCGATTTATACAATTTGAATTAGAGTCCGGACAAAGTAAAATGCACTAATTGACCCTTTGACCTAGTTTTTGACCCAGCATGACCCATATTCGGACTTGACCTAGATATCAACTAGATGCAACTACTGACCAAGTTTGGTGAAGATCGGATGAATACAATTTGAATTAGAGTCCGGACAAAGTGGCGCCGTTGAAAATGCACTAATTGACCCTATGACCTAGTTTTTGACCCGGCATGACCCATATTCGAACTTGGCCTATATATCAACTAGATGCAACTGCTGACCAAGTTTGGTGAAGATCGGATGAATACAATTTGAAATAGAGTCCGGACAAAGTGGCCCCTTTGAAAATGCACTTATTGACCCTATGACCTAGTTTTTGACCCGGCATGACCCATATTCGAACTTGGCCTAGATATCAACTAGATGCCACTGCTGACCAAGTTTGGTGAAGATCGGATGAATACAATTTGAATTAGAGTCCGGACAAAGTGATGCCTTCCGCCCGCCGCCCGCCAAGGGGTTTCACATAATACGTCCCGTATTTTATACGGGCGTATAAAAAGTATGACCGCTTGAAAGCCTGCATATTGCTATAATCTTTGTGAAGATTAGACATGTACATGTAACGTAGGAAAATCGTTCTTCACTGCGTTGACCGTGAACGGGGTGAATCTTGGTGAATCACCGCGGAGATGATATTTATAGCATACACGGTGATCATGCTCGACCTAGCGTGATGATCGCGCGAGATCGCGATAATTTTTACCCCAAAATAAATAATGACCACAGAGTGTCGGTGATTTAGGCAAAAATCGCAGTAGTGTAATATATTTGTAAAAGCATTCGAACATAATATACAATAACACTTGTCATCAGCAAAATTTCAATAGCAACTTATATACCAATTATGGCCATACAACTTTTGCAGTTAGCACTTAGAAGGCTTTTTTTACCTGACGGTGTCCTGACCCGAAAAAATATTATCCTTAACCAATTGACATGTGTTGAAAACCATATAGCATATCCCTTTATGCTATGTACTTTGTGAAACAATTGTTTTAATGTATGAAACCAATTTGTGTATAGTATTATCTGTCTACTCCAAATTAACATTGACCAACTATAAAAAAAACTATTTTGGTAATAAATAATATTTATTTCATACAATATTTGTCTGTAGAAGTGTAGTGTTAAGCACCTGCTTACAGTTTACAGTTTTTAAATTATACTATGTTAATATGACAGAAGTGGTTTCATTTTTTTTAGATGCTTGATCTACATCACAGCCAACGCGGAACAAACATAACCGCGGCTATGCCACGGCCTGAAATTTAGTTTGCGGCGGGCGTGTCGAGTGTTCACGGGCGTATTGCTGAGGCACTTGGCATCGATCTGCGCAATGACGCAGTCTGTTTTAACCTCTCCTACTTTCACGGAGTAAATCCGCCGCATACATACGCGGCAGATTGAGTGAAAAGATATACACCTACATGTACATTTGTGTAGCATAGAAACCTAGATTTATGCTTACATTTGTGTAGCATAGAAACCTAGATTTATGCTACTTTCATATTAATTATTTTCACGTTTTAATAAGCGATATGGCACTAAGTGCGCTTTAACATATATCGTTGAATATATTACGCACAATGTTAATGTTTTGTTTGATTCTGAAATGAGCTTTCTTAAATTTGTAATCCGCAACACACTTCCGAATTTTAATGCTAATGCTACATTAACAAATTCTAGCGTCAAATAACCAGTGCTAAAATATCCTTTGTCTCCATAAAAAGCTCGCGAAAATTATGCAGACATGTACAGCGTTGCATGGAAAGTTTGGGTGTATTTTGTGTTGTATAAACACATTCATCATGTCAGATGATTTATGCGTGTTCAATGGGGAAAAAAACGCCCCGATTGGGCGTTATTTCATCACATCTTTAAAGGGATCTTTTCACGCTTTGGTAAATTGACAAAATTGAAAAAAGTTGTTTCAGATTCGTAAGATTTCGTTTTAGTTATGATATTTGTGAGGAAACAGTAATACTGAACATTAACCATGCTCTAATATAGCCATTATATGCATCTTTTGACGATTTTAAAACCTAAAAATTATAAAGCGTTGCAACGCGAAACGATTGAATAATTTGGAGAGTTCTGTTTTTGTCGTTAAATTTTGTGAAACTACGAAGATTGCTTATATAAGGTATAAAATACGTCAAGAATGTGTACTGGCGGAATAGCTCAGTAGGCTAGAGCGTTTTTACTTCAGGACTCTGGCAGGACTCCAGGGGTCACTGGTTCGAAACCTGCTCCGGGCAATGTTCTTTTCCTTTTTTTAAATTTTTTCTTGATTTTTTACTGGAGCTTTTACGATCCAATGTTTACATTTATCAATATAAAGCATTTAATGAATAAGTTAAAAAAAATGCCAAAATCTGTGAAAAGGCCCCTTTAAATGGTAACAAACGCCAAAATGTACTTGATACTTGAGAATACAAAATGTAATTGCGAATGTGTGTGTGTCTTGAGCACTTTTATCGTAAATATTTACCGGAATTTCCTTTAAAACTGGAATATACGGGATTATCGGGTAATTAGTAGAGATATTAACTGTATAATATGAACAAAATAAAACGTGTTTACATACGCATAGTCAAACAATAGTTATAATAAGCTGATAATTAACAAAACAACAATTAAGTGTTGGTTATTGATGTGGCTTCAACTGCTAATTGTCTCAGCTAAAATATAATAGCAAAAACAACAAGCAATTATAAATCAACCAACTGCTGGATTCTTGACCACTCGTATGAGCCAACACATAATAACGTGACATTTATGTGTGAAATACATACACTACGGGCAGGAAACAAACTAACTTGGGGCCAGCCACATTAAATATGCTTATATGCTAATACACTTTGTCGTAAAAATTAAACCCAAAACAAATATGTCTGTTGATCGTTTTAATATAAAGACAATATTCATACAGTGCAATAAACGCACACAAAGTAACTTAAAGTACTTAAGCCGATTCTATAAATGACGATGGCAAATGATTATTGGAATCTTATTAATACATGCCTGTGATCGTATTTTGTATTAATTAATTCGATTTTTTTTATTTGCATTCTTTTAAAATAATAATTATTTATATCTGGATGACAGCAATTTCTTTAGAAATGGGAATGCAATCACTAAAAACAAAACAACAGCATGTTTTTTTATTAACTAATTTATCTATTTTGAATCTGTGCGCATTAAATTAATTATGATTTCATTTATATTTATAATTGTTCTTTTAAATTTCTTTGGCTAACTAATCATTTAAAAAAGATTTTGATTTGAAGATGCGCATGGACTCGGCGTCATGTCGCAGATCGCGGCTTGCCTCGGCGGAAAGATGCGAAGCTTTGCTTCGAAATGCTTCAAGGCCGACTCGGCATCTACTTGTTTCGCATTGCCGCCGCGGTTCTCAAAATATGTTTGTTCCATGTTGGCTGTACTGTAATTAAACTATTCTATTTTTTTTTAAACTTTGATCATTTTTGCCTCTTTGTTCTTTTTTTTTGGTACTAATGTCTTAAAATTTTACCATGTTGTATTAGTCAAAGATTGTTGATGAATGTCCCAGAAGTGGTTTAAATGCAATGCCAAGAGCTTGAATAATGACAATAACGATAAATCCAGAAATAAGCATTAGTGAAAAATATAATTGCCAACTAAGGCTAATGTCAAGTAAAGTACAAATGGACGGTTTGGTCAATCAATATATACATGTACCTCACACATCAATCAAGGCCGGGGCATACACACTATTGACTGATAAAATCCTAACAAGGGCTGTTTGTAAAACACACATTCCCCCAAATTGGCTGTCAGTTGCAGTGGTAGCCATTGTGTGATTATGTTAGAAACCATTTTACTGCTTCAGGTCACGGTGACTTGACCTTTGACCTAGTGACCTGAAAACCAAAAAGGGTCATCTGCCATCTGTCATAATCAATGTACCTATGATCCAAGGCATAAGCGTTCTTGAGTTCTCATCCAGAAACCATTTTACTATTTCGGGTCACCGTGACCTTTGACCTGAAAGTTGCTAATCCACCGATAATTACTAGTAACGCCCATATTATATAAACTGGAATCACAGTTTCATTTTTTATACTAACAAGTCATAATACTACACATAAACATTAAGAAAACACATTTCCTCGATGAGATACATAAATTATCAGAGTAGAATTAAATTGCTACGTCATGACCTTCGACATTGTAAATGGCGGACGTATTGTAAATTAACATTGAACCCGCGTTCAATTAAAAAATGGCGATTCAAATTACAAGTTATGGTCATTCAATAACGGAGAAAGCATTAACTGGATGTAACAAAAATTTGATAAGGTTTGTTAAACCAGATAACAACAAGGAAAATTTGGATAATTAAAGTTAAACTACTACTGGTAAGGCATTCTTAAGTGAATATATTTTGGACATGTATAGTAATCGGATAAACAGATAGATATACAAGATGTTCCATGCATTAAGATTGTGTTTTTGTACAAAAGCTATCATAGGGATGATGATAATATAATGAGGATAAATATGTGATGGAGCGGTGCTACTGGTACATATCTTAAATTACTTAAATGTGTTAAAGACTTAAATGTGTTATGAACAAGTAATTTTAATGAGCATTTATTGTTTTTACAAATAAACATAGTATAGTGATAGAAATAATAAAAAGTTGTAAAATGAACAGGTTTTGTTTGAGAAAAACTTCTCGATATTGTTCGCACAAATTATTGATGAGTGTGTCCTTATCTTTGTGTACCAATTCATTAAAATATGTTGTGTTATTTATCATGGTATTTTTTATTTAATAAAGCAGTATAACTTTTTAAGATATTGTGTTACTCTTAGAGCATATTTGTATTAAAAAAATTGAATAATACAGACAAAAACACAATTAGCACGCTTCAAAATTGACCCCAGCATTTTTAAGTTAGACTCCTCAAAATTTCAGTCCAGGGGCATTGATGACTCCTGGTTTTAAAAATCTATTGAAATCCCTGATGATCGGTCCTCGCAGTGATTTTTTACAATTTTTCTCATCTGAGTCCTGGGACTACATAACCTGCAAAACTGCAAAGTCTCCGAATAAAAAAAACGAGTCAGGGGTTTTCCTCGCTTCATTGGAAAGAGGCCCTAACCTATGGATTTTGGGAAGAATTCTCGCTAAAATTACTGCTTTGGGAAATGAAAAAGCTGGTGTAAGTAAAGATCTTTGGAAAATCTGCATGATTTTAATGAAATTTTTAATTGGGAAAGGGGCCTTTATGGCTCCTGATATATAAGGCTGAAAACCGCTGCTACTGCGAGTCCAAGTATAAAACTTTATTTTTTTGAAAATTCTATGCATTTTTGGGACTCACATAACTCAAAACTTTGCATCCCCAGATATTTTTGTGAGTCCAGGACGCAGGAATCACAGGTAAAAAAAAGCACTGTCCTCGATGCTCTCAAATTGCGTCACGTGATTCACACATTTTCAATGGGAATTCCCCCCATCCCAGAATTCAATTTGTATATGCAAATGTGTAAAATGGCGGACATTTGTGTTTATGAAATTCTTTGAAACATTCATTGTCAATATTGGCCGTATTTTGGTTTTGAAAATATAAATCGTAATAATACTGGATTATCCGGTAATGGATAGCGTTGGAACATGCAAAGATCTATCAATATAATATGTTTATTTATAGATTTAAGGAACATGTTTGTATCATTGAAATCACAAGTAGGGTCTTTTAAAATTATAAAATAAAAGTGGGACTTCAAAATTTATGTTTGGGACGTCCAAATTTTATGGTTTGGTAGTCAGGACTTCCAACCTATAAAAGCTAGCGGAAGTGCTGTTAATTATTGATAACTAAAGGAATATAAATGTGTGAGATACCTGTGAATTGTTACAACACATGCAGAGCAGCACAGCTGACTGTGGTCATGGCAAAACTGTGTCAGTGTTTCATCCGCATGCACCTCACACTTCCTGAGAAAATCTTCCACCGCCTTAGAAACTGGCCATTTCTCAATATCCTCCCTTCCACATGTCATATGTTTTGTAAACAACTGACTATGCAGGATAACACATTTTTTACAATAAAACCTTAAACATTGTTCACAATAAATGTCTGCAGATTCCGTAAGATTCTGCTCTAAACAACATGTGCAAGAAAAGTCTTCAACCATACGCAAACTTTTTGGAACTGAAGACAATGAACCTGTTGCCATTTTGTTACTGTTTATAATGATAAAACCTTTTTGTTCGTATCGTTCAAGTATATTTCTTGTGAAATATGAAAACAATAAAGCTAGTTCCAAAAGTTTATCAACCTTAGAAGTTAAAATTAACACTGAAACACGGATAAATTCAAACACAAGATGTACAATAAAGCTTTTCAACCAAAGGCCAACGTTTCACAACATTAGACAATGAACCTGTCGCCAATTTTGATACTCTAGTGTATGAAGTTTTACATGTTAAAGTACATGTAGTTAAAGTATAATTCTGTTAAAATAGTCTATAATACTGTAACCCGGATGGTTACGGCTGTGTTGTATCCCAATAAACAAGAAATCATAAATAAGATAGTTCACAGTTCACTTCTTTTAATAATGTAGGAATGCTTTTCAGTCCTTTATGAAATACATGCAGACGAAAATTCAAATAGCAGTTAATCCTACAGTATAAATCAGGATCTGAAATATATAAAACAATAAAATGCTTAACAATAAAACAATAGTTCTGTTCTAGTGGCCTTAACATTTATTTTATATGACTCAACCACTCATATAAGATTTAGGTACAACAATGACAAAAATAATCATAAATACACAAAGCAGCATCAAAAACCTTAAAAACAAGGGATGTTTGTAAAACATGCATGCCCCCCATATGGGCTGTCAGTTGTAGTGGCAGCCATTGTGTGAATACGTTCTTTGGCACTGTGACCTTGACCTTTGACCTAGTGACCTGAAAATCAATAGGGGTCATCTGCAAGTCATGATCAATGTGCTCATGAAGTTTCATGATCCTAGGCGTAAGCTTTCTTACGTTATCATCCGGAAACCATTTTACTGTGTCAAGTCACCGTGACCTTTTACCTAGTGACCTGAAAGTCAATAGGGGTCATCTGCGAGTCATGGTCAATGTACCTATGAAGTTTCATGATCCTAGGCGTAAGCGTTCTTAAGTTACAGTACAGCCAAAGCGGCACAAACATAATCCGCGGCCACGCCACGGCCAGATTATTAGTCCGCGGTGGCCGAATCGTGTGTTCACGCGGCGTATCACCGTGGCACTCGGCATCGATCCGCGCAACGACGCCGAGTCTGTATTAACCTCGCGTACTTTCGCGGAGTAAATCCGCCGCATACGTACGCGGCAGATCAAGTGAAAAGATACATGTATCCACCTACATGTACATACATGTATGTGTAGCGTAGAATTAATTACGCGCAACTGTTTATGTTTCGTTCGATTATCATTATTAAATTTGTAATCCGTAACACACTTCCGAATTTTAATGCTTACGCGTCCTTTGGCAAATTCTAGCGTCAAATAAACAGTGCTAAAATATCCTTTGTTTCATAAAAAGCGCGCGAAAATTATGCAGACATGTAGAACGTCGCTTGGAAAGTTTCGGTGTATTTTGTGTTGTATAAATACATGAACATCACGTCAGGCGTTAATCGCGTGTTCAGTGGAGAAAAAAAACGCCCCGATTAGACGTTATTTCATCATCTCTATAAATAGTAACAAATGCCAAAATGTATTTGATACTTAAGGAAATATCGAGAATGTTTGTGTATCGTAAATATTTACCAGCATTTGCTTTAAAACTGGAATATACGGGATTATCGGGTAATTAGTAGAGATATTAACTGTATAATATGAACAAAATAAAACGTGTTTATATACGCATATTCAAATTAACAAAACTACATATACGTCGTCACCGTCTTGATTATTGATGTGGCTTCAAACTGCTAATTTTCTCAGCTAAAATATAATAGCGGAATCAACATGCAATTAATTTATAAATCCACCATAATATTGCTGGAGCCTTGACCACTTGTATGTGCGAAAACATAATTACATGACCTTGTTTATGTGTGAAATACATACGCTACGGGCGGGAAACAAACTTAATAATTGGCAAGACACATTAACTATGCTTACATGTATATGCTAATACAATTCGCGCACAATAAATTTATTATGATTTTAATTATTATTATAATTGTTCTTTCAAAATTTGTTAACTACATGTAACTAATAATAAAAAAAAAATCATGATCGCATCGACTCGGCATCATGTCGCGGACCGCGGCATGACTCGGCGGACAGATGCGAAGTTTCGCGGCGAAATGCGACTTGCCGCCGCATACTGACGCGGCTTCAACGACTGACGCGGCATCGACTCGTTTCGCCTTGCCGCCGCGGATAGCGAAAAACGTTTGTTCCGCTTTGGCTGTACTGTATCATCCAGAAACCATTTTTCTAAGTCGAATCACTGTGACCTTGACCTTTGACCTGAAAATCAATAGGGATCATCTGCTAATCATGATCAATGTACCTTTGAAGTTTCATGGTCCTAGGCATAAGCGTTCTTGAGTTATCATCCAGAAACCATTTCGGGTCACCGTGACCTTGACCTTTGACCTAGTGACCTGAAAAACAATAGGGGTCATCTGCGAGTCATGATAAATGTACCTATGAAGTTTCATGATCATAGGCATAAGCTTTTTTTAGTTATAATCCGCAAACCATTTTACTGT
Organism: Dreissena polymorpha; assembly: GCF_020536995.1. Lineage (NCBI taxonomy): Eukaryota > Metazoa > Mollusca > Bivalvia > Myida > Dreissenidae > Dreissena > Dreissena polymorpha. The sequence goes on along the minus strand of NC_068362.1, from coordinate 20,512,356 downwards.
GTCAAGTCACCGTGACCTTTGACCTAGTGACATGAAAGTCAATAGGGGTCATCTGCAAGTCATGATCAATGTACGGTACAGCCAAAGTGGAACAAACGTATTTCGCGATCCGCGGCGGCAAGGCGAAACGAGTCGATGCCGCGTCAGTCGTTGAAGCCGCGTCAGTATGCGGCGGCAAGTCGCATTTCGCCGCGAAACTTCGCATCTGTCCGCCGAGGCTTTCTGCGACATGATGCAGAGTCGATGCGCATCATGAAACAAAAAATCTTTTTAAAATTATTAGTTTCATGTAGTTAACAAATTTTGAAAGAACAATTATAATAATAATTAAAATCATAATATATTTATTGTGCGCGGATTGTATTAGCATATACATGTAAGCATAGTTAATGTGTCTGCCCAATTAAGTTTGTTTCCCGTCCGTAGTGTATGTATTTCACACATAAACAAGGTCACGTAATTATGTTTTCGCACATACAAGTGGTCAAAGCTCCAGCATATGGTGGATTTATAAATTAATTGCATGTTGATTCTGCTATTATATTTTAGCTGAGAAAATTAGTAGTTTGAAGCCACATCAATAATCAAGACGGTGACGATGCATTTGTTGTTTTGTTAATTATCAGCTTATTATAACTATTGTTTGAATATGCGTATATAAATACGTTTTATTTTGTTCATATTATACAGTTAATATCGCTACTAATTACCCGATAATCCCGTATATTCCAGTTTTAAAGCAAATGCTAGTAAATATTGACGAAACACACACATTCTCGATATTTCCTTAAGTATCAAATACATTTTGGCATTTGTTACTATTTATAGAGATGATGAAAGCACGTCTAATCGGGGCGGGTTTTTTCCACTGAATACGCGATTTACGCCTGACGTGATGTTCATGTATTTATACAACACAAAATACACCCAAACTTTCCAAACGACGTTCTACATGTCTGCATAATTTTCGCGCGCATTTTATGAAACAAAGGATATTTTAGCACTGTTAATTTGACGCTAGAATTTGCCAAAGGACGCGTTAGCATTAAAATTTGGAAGTGTGTTTCGGATTACAAAATTAATAATGATAATCGAACGAAATATAAACAGCTGCGCGTAATTAATTTCAGCTACACATACATGTACATGTAGGTGGATATCTTTTCACTCGATCCGCCGCGTACGTATGCGGCGGATTTACTCCGCGAAAGTACGCGAGGTTAATACAGACTCGGCGTCATTGCCCGGATCGATGCCGAGTGCCACGGTGATACGCCGCGTGAACAAACGATTCGGCCGCCGCGGACTAATAATCTCGCCGTGGCGTAGCCGCGGATTATGTTTGTGCCGCTTTGGCTGTACTGTACCTATGAAGTTTCATGATCCTAGGCGTAAGCGTTCTTGAGTTATCATCCGCAAACCATTTTTCTAAGTTATGTCACTGTAACCTTGACCTTTGATCTAGTGACCTGAAAATCAATAGGGGTCATCTGCGAGTCATGATCAATGTACCTATGAAGTTTCATGATCCTAGGCTAAGCGTTATTGAGTTATCATCCGGAAACCATTTTACTATTTCGGGTCACCGTGACCTTGACCTTTGACCTAATGACCTCAAAATCAATAGAGGTAATCTGCGAGTCATGATCAATGTACCTATGAAGTTTCATGATCCTAGGCCTAAGCGTTCTTGAGTTATCATCCGGAAACCATCTGGTGGACGGACGGAAGGACATACGGACGGACCGACATGTGCAAAACAATATACCCCCTCTTCTTCAAAGGGGGGGCATAATAATGAGTTAAAAATATATCATTCAACACATTGATACAATTTCTACAATTCTTACCAATTTATGGAATTGAGTCCCTTTCTCTTTCACTTCAGTCTCTCCTCTTTTAACCTGCTGGTGCTGTAAATTCGAGCATGCAAACAGATATTATGGTGTTTCAACTCAGTGTATAAGTTGCTTTCCAAAAGTGAATTTATTTATTTGCTGCCATTCGCGAAATCATGTGAGTTGAACATTAAAAATGTTCAAACCATAGGCTCTGGATGTCAATGACAATCAGGGTTCGCCAAAACCGTCGGTCTGCCAGTCCAGACCGGCAATTTTTTCTTGGGACCGACAAGTGATTTAAGATAATCGGTCCGACTGACCGACACAATCAGATGAAAAATCATTTCAACAAGATGCGTTTGTGAAACACAATGTCCCCCTATATGACGTTTGACCTTGAAGGACGGCCTTGACCTTGTGAAGGATGACCTTGACCTTTCACCACTTAAAATGTGCAGCTCCATGAGATGCACATGCATGCCAAATATCAAGTTGCTATCTTCAATATTGCAAAAGTATTTATAAAATAAGCGATTTGGGCCACATATATTTGACCTCTGACCTTGAAGGATGACCTTGACCTTTCACCACTCAAAATGTGCAGCTCCATGAGATACACATGCATGCCAAATATCAAGTTGCTATCTTCAATATTGCAAAAGTATTAATAAAATAAGCGATTTTGGCCACATATATTTAACCTCTGACCTTGACCTTTCACCACTCAAAATGTGCAGCTTCATAAGATACATATGCATGCCAAATATGAAGTTGCTATCTTCAATATAGCAAAATATATTGCAAAATGTGAAAGTTGGCGCAAACAGACCAACAGACCAACAGACAGACAGGGCAAAAACAATATGTCCCCCACTACTATAGTGGGGGACATAATAAACATACACAACACATGAAGTGTGTTTGTCATTTATAGAAATACATTGAATTATCTTGAACGAAATTATTTTTTGAATAGGTTACACATAACCAATTGTTGTTGTACAACAAACCACGTCATTTTTTAGCTTTCTGTACTCTTTAATTAAATGAAACCTTTATGTGTGTGTTAAAACTACCAGTTGTATGCATCATTAATTGTTGCGCAACGTTATGAAATGTATTCTTTAATAAAAATGTGTTTGACAGGAAAAAAACACGGAATAATACTTAAAGGGATCTTTTCACGTTTTGGTAAATTGACAAAATTGAAAAAAGTTGTTTCAGATTCGCAAATTTTCGTTTTAGTTATGATTTTTTGTGAGGAAACAGTTATACTGAACATTTACCATGTTCTAATATAGCCATTATATGCATCTTTTGGCGATTTAAAAACCTGAAAATTATAAAGCGTTGCAACGCCAAACGATTGAATAATTTGGAGAATTCTGTTTTTGTCGTTTAATTTTGTAAAACTACGAAGATTGCTTATATAAAGTTTAAAATAGGTCGCTTATACATACTTGGCAGGATGGCCGAGCGGTCTAATTGGTTTTTACTCCAGGACTCCCGGGGTCACTGGTTTCAGCCCTGATGCGGGCTACTTTTTTTTCCCTTTTTTTTAAATTTTATTCTTGATTGTTTACTGGAGCTTTTTAGATCCAATGTTTATATTTATCAATATAAAGCATTAATGACAAACTTCAAAACACGCCAAAAATCTGTGAAAAGGCCCCTTTAATAAAACATTTTTTTAAAGAATATATGATACAGAGCTCCAGATAAGGTTTTGTGAAATTCTTAAATTACTACCAGATTTTCAAATAGAATTCTTAACTCTGAAATTTTATTCTCAACGTTACTACTAAGTTTTGGAAAATAATTCTTATTTTTTCTAAATGACCTAAAAATAAATAATAATGGTTATTTTCATGCAAAATAATCAAAATAAACATACTAGCAACTTTATTTATGCGAGTTCAACAGTGTCTTTTCAGTATTACACAATGTTATTTTTCAAATACCTTCATTTGCCCAAACTGTGCTTAGATTGTATGCCTTAGATGAATTTTTACATTATTCACAATTAAAACGGGTCTCCCCTTCAATCTTTTCAACGATTAGCCACGGGACTTGTCCCTTCCACTCGTTCAATGTTTTGTTGTGTTTAAGTTTGGACCCGTTGTGTCGCGTTTTTGTTTAGCTTTTCCGACTGTGTCGGCAACTGAACAAACAACATCGTATAAGATCTTTTCTATAATGTCTTTTGAAACATTTAACTTCGGCTCACTTTGCGTACAATATGTTAAAAGCGTGCAGGGTTTTTTTTGGCCCGATTTTATAGCCGAAATTCGGCTATGTTCCCAATCCCAAAAAGTATACTTTTTTCCCAAAATGTGGCCAAAATTTCCCAATTTCAAAAAAAAAAAAAAAAAAAACAATTTTTTTTTTTTTTTTTTTTTTTTTAGAAAGATGTCTTATGTATATTTTATCTCGTTTTTAATTCAATTACATCTAACAAAGAATTATATGATTTTGTTCTTTTAATTTGAATGATTATAAAGGGTTATATCAAATTTAGTTTTTCCCTAATCAGTGGACTTTTCGTGTGGAAAAAAAAAAGCTAATTAATTTATTTTCCCAATTTCATGAAAATGCCGATAAAATTCCCAATTCCAAAGCCATGGGCTATCTTCCCAAAAAGTGGAAAAAAAAACTGGCGTGTTTTTGGACGCGTTGCAGTTTTTAGGACGTTCTCTGGGCGCCGCCATTGTTTTTTTGACAGATAGACTGTATACGCCGCTTTTATTGGAAAAAAAATGCGCTTTGTTATACAAACCCGATAACCATTCTATATAAGCACCGCAAAGATCTTTAATACGCGAAAAGAACTCAATAAAAATCGATACGAACCGATGTAAAAATAATATTCGTAACTTAATTTTGAAATTCTTAATGGTACGACAAGATTTTAAAATAAATACGTAACGGACTTGAAAATAATTCGTAATTACGAAAATACGACCCTTATCTGGAGCTCTGTGATAGGTGTTTATTTCGATCTAATACAGCGTTTTTTTTCCCCAAAGGGGAAAGGTACCTGTACCCCTACAATTGGGAATTTTTCGAGTCGTGAAATCTTCAAATTGGAAAAAACGAGTCACGAAATCAATGAATTGGGAAAAATTTGAGTCGCAAAATTGATGAATTGGGAACCTTTAAAATGCATGTAATCTATCATTAGGGGCTATATTCTGCATCACAAAGCATTTTAAACTCTAGATTTTGACAGAAAAACTACAGTACGGTTATGATATTTTGACTATCGTATCATGTCATGTGAAAATTGTGTTATTGCCACTTCAGTTAGAATGTGCCCGTCAATTGGAAAAATATCTTCCAGTGATAGGCATAAGCACTGAGGTTGCATAAAAAATAATATTAATAATTTTGTTTTAGCCCTTAAGTCTTACAAGCCCTGCAATGTTTCATGTGAGTTAAATTAAAAACTTAAAAACTAAACAAAAACAACAACAATGGATCTTGTACTGGTTTGACATCTTTTAACAATAGACAGTGAGAATAGTCACATGTAACCAAAATGAGTTTTTAGAGTGGAATGCTTTAACAATAATTTTCAAAGGTAAGTCTTATATTTTGTTTTGATTTTTTTTCAAATCATCAAATAAGATATTAAAATCATCTGCCATAAAATGCTAATGTATATGTTGTAAATAACTATAGGATTTTACACCCATGTCTCATTATTTTTAATTTTATGTTAAACTTTTATTTGTTTATATTCGTATCCGAATAGTTACTGTCCGGATTTGACACTTAAAAAACTATACATAGAAGTAATATGCGCATTTAACTCAATACGGTTACGTTTTTTTTTAATGTCAACGAAAAATTAGTGTTGAGAAAGTTTATTGATGTAAGGAAGACTGGTCTTAGCGATGGAATTCTTTCACGGGAAATATCGATCACTCGTCGCGGTTATGTAATCCATTCACATTTTACACAGTGGTTAGAGTTGCGCCCCATTTGAAAAGTTTTGTTTACTTTCTACGCAACAATGTCCTGCGAAAATAAATGGCCGAAAATGAAAGGCTCGACAATATCAAAAGATATTTCCAGCGAAAATGAAGGCACTGGCTATTGGGAACGGCACCTAAAATCGTTCGGAACGGTAGATATCGAGATTGGGAAAGGTCCGGTGCTAAAATTGGGAAGCCTCCGGTAGGCTTTGGGAAAGGTACCGTTCCCCGGTACTAGTTAAAGAAGGAAAAAAAAACGCTGTAATACGCCATATGGGGCCCACGAGAACAACATATTTTCATAAGAAGTCAACAAAAAGAAAACAAAATTGCAGAAATACGCACCAGCCCTATGCTCACACTCACACACTCACAAGTAAACAAAACATACATAAACGTACATGAACAAAATTTAAATCATGACTAAAGGTGGAGAAGCTCATTATGAGTGAGACATAATAATCATCGAAACATAATATTGATAATTGAATAGTTCATTAAAAGCGAAAAAAGTCTCCGACACTGTATTAATGGACATACACTATACTTAAATCCTTTAGATAACTTACCCTTTCTCGTTCTATCAACCAATTTAACTCTTGTGCATACTTCTTACTCTAAATGCAAATATTATCTTGGTTTGGGGATTTCAATGTTATTTCCGTGATCATGGAGTCGAAGTGCAAGACTTAACAAGATGTGTTTGTGAAACACAATGTCCCCCTATATGATGTTTGACCTTGAAGGATGACCTTGACCTTGTGAAGGATGACCTTGACCTTTCACCACTCAAAATGTGCAGCTCTATGAGATACACATGCATGCCAAATATCAAGTTGCCATCTTCAATATTGCAAAAGTATGCATAAAATGAGTGATTTTGGCCACATATATTTGACCTCTGACCTTGAAGGATGACCTTGACCTTTCACCACTCAAAATGTGCAGCTTTATGAGATACACATGCATGCCAAATATGAAGTTGCTATCTTCAATATAGCAAAAGTTATTGCAAAATGTTAAAGTTGGCGCAAACAGACCAACAGACAGGGCAAAAACAATATGTCCCCACTACTATAGTGGGGGACATAAAAAAAGGATGTTGTTTCGCTTGCTGTTGTTAAATCCATACAGGGCTTCCCAGCTGGCACAGCTGCTGATATTCGGATCTGAATACTTAAACGTATTCAGACCTTATTCTTAACCGTTGCGCGTTTTACGATATCGGATTTTAGGCGGGAATACAACTCAGTGACACTATTCAATTTCTTATACAACATTGAGAATATTAACAGTTATTGAAATTAACAATATCAGCGATATCTTTTTAAAGACTAAACACCTTTTCAAGTATCGAATTTAACATGTCAATAAAATACATTAATACCAAAAAAGGTTTCATTTAATATTGTTCACATTAAACCTTTAAATGAAAGTGTCGCTTTAACTATTTTCCGTGTCTTAACTTAAAGGGGCCTTTTCACAGATTTTGGCATTTTTTAACTTATTCATTAAATGCTTTATATTGATAAATGTAAACATTGGATCGTAAAAGCTCCAGTAAAAAATCTAGAATAAAATTAAAAAAAAGAAAACAACATTGCCCGGAGCAGGTTTCGAACCAGTGACCCCTGGAGTCCTGCCAGAGTCCTGAAGTAAAAACGCTTTAGCCTACTGAGCTATTCCGCCGAATACACATACTTGACGTATTTAATAGCTTATATAAGCAATCTTCGTAGTTTCACAAAATTTAACGACAAAAACAGAACTCTCCAAATTATTCAATCGTTTCGCGTTGCAACGCTTTATAATTTTTAGGTTTTAAAATCGTCAAAAGATGCATATAATGGCTATATTAGACCATGGTAAATGTTCAGTTTTACTGTTTCCTCACAAATATCATAACTAAAACGAAAATTTGCGAATCTGAAACAACTTTTTTCATTTTTGTCAATTTACCAAAGCGTGAAAAGATCCCTTTAATAAGCCGCAAATCGTTTGCTTAAAACAGTTAACAAAAAGGGCTATACGTTCTAATTCTTAATGAAATACAAAAATAAGTATAACATAATTAATAACGTCCATTAACACACACGGCAAGATCAAAGTTTTAATGGTAAACTAATGTGACATTCCACGTAAATTATTATTTTCGTCTAAATCGAATACTTTATATAGAGAAACAATGTATTTATAACCGACCAATGAGGTAACATTATGCAACTTTCAATTTACACAGTGCTATATGGCAACAATATGGAATTTGAACAGTGGTAGTGTTTTAACAGGGTTTTATTTGGCCCGCTTTTATAGCCGAAATTCGGCTGTGTTCCCAATCCCAAAAAGTATACTTTTTCCCCAAAATGTGGCAAAAAAAAATTCCCAATTTCCAAAAAAAAAAATTATTTTTTTTTAAGAAGTGTCTTATGTGTATTTTATCTCAATTTTAATTCAATTACATCTAACATATTATTTAATGATTGTGTTCTTTTAATTTGAATGATTATAAAGAGTTATATCAAATTTAGTATTTCCCTAATCAGTTGACTTTTAGTTTGGAATAAAAACGCTAATGAATTTATTTTCCCAATTTCATGTAAATGCCGATAAATTCCCAATTCCAAAGCCATGGGCTATCTTCCCAAAAAGTGGGAAAAAAACCCTGGTTTTAAGGTCTGGACTATCATTACTTGTAAGTTTGTATAAACATTCTTCTAGTGCAATTAGTAAAATAATGTTTATATTTTATGTTTAATAATTTATTGCATGATTATCAGGGTTCCCTCTGGGCTTTCAAAAGTTGTCGCCACTTACTTTCGCCAAATTTAAAAAGTTGTCGCCACACTGGGGCTACATTTGGGCAATGAAGATCATGTTATTATAATACAAACAAAAACTGAGCATTTACAGTATGTTAAAGGAATTGATTTAATAACAGTAGTATTAATAATAACAACACATTTAACATTGTTAATTAAATAAAGGCACATTCAATCAGTTGTAACTCTTGTTGATTGACACCTTCTTAGCAGCCTGAATATGTTGCCACAGTTTTGGTGCTTCAGAAGCTTTATGGTATTCTGAAAATACAAAAAGGGAAATATAATATTAATATAATACTAATAATAATCAATGAATGTGAAGTATATAAATAATATAAATGTGTGCTAGCATATGATCTACTACATAGAGCCCTTAACACAACAGTCAAATAAAATAAGCATTTGTGTATATCAAATGTCAAATTGATTTCCATGTGCTAAACTATGTTTACCTTTTTTTTAAAGGTACATCCGATTGTGAATGAATTGATAAGTGTTGAGATTATAAAGAGTTCACACAGCATAGATTGTGCGTTGGAAATCATATTGAAGGAAATGAAATTCTGATAAACAACTGTCTTTGTTTGGTTTTTGTTTGTTAGCTGGTGAATAATAGCGGTGGGAACGTTTGCATTTTGAATGAGTCTCAAAATAAGCAGCATCTAATGTTCACTTTCTAAAAGTCGTTTTACACTCTGAACATGCCATTTTGACGAGTGAAACAGCAATATGTCACCGTTTAAATAGAACCAATAGATGTAAAATGTTTTACTATTTTCTATAATGACACCGATTTTTCTAAAACAATCGATACTTACCTTTTTGATTGTCATTGTTGTCAATTTAACGGTCTTGAATCTGCTTCGAACACTGTGACAAACACTTCACATTTAAGCGCAAAGTCGGTATATTTCAATATTGCCTTATCTCTGAAGCAATAAAACTGCCGACCAATTAAGATAACTTGCAACAACACCCCAGATAATCGCAATTATCACCATAACATTCCACTTTGCGGTAGTCGGCAGTCAGCACCACGCTCCATTGATTACAGCTGTATCGCTTACACCATGGAAATCTATAGTATTACGACTGCCGTAAAGCGGCTGGTAAACACAGCGTCTTTTGTCATTTTAAGAAAATATGAACGCAGAAAAATGTCGATTTTTTTAAAATCGCCATTTACGAAATTTTGTCGCCAGATTTTTTATTTTGTCGCAATTGGCGCCAATGGCGATCGACAGCGGGAACCCTGATTATTCTGTGCTGTTTTATATGAATTTGATGCCGTTAAAGCTTCTGACATGAATTCATGTCGGAACGATGCTATTGCAAAATAACGTTAAACGATATGAGGTCGATGTAAATCGACCTCATATTTATAGGAGTAACGTGTGCCCAATATTTGTATAATTAATTTTTCGATCCCATAAATATTATGCCTAGATCGTTAATTAAAATATTGTTATGTCGGCTTCCTTTAAACCGGATGTTTTATGCCCCACGTGTTTGACGAACAGGTATGGTGTTCGAGCAGTGACATAAACATGTTGTAATTTGTTTTAAGGTAGCAAATTGGTCGTCTTTCCGAGTCTTATATATTTCAAATTAACAATACACGTTTATGCCTTTTGGTAATATAGTTTATTTTTTGTATTAGTGTCATTTCGTGACTATAATGAGTACTGTATTGCGAGTAAATAAGTAAATTTGACAATAAACGTTCACTGGAAAGTCCACCCAACTAAAAGTAGTTTCCCAATTATTTTGTTAACTTTTGACATTCTTTGATGTTTTTCTTTTGGATATTTTAGGATTGTTGGTGTGTGTTGTGTGGACTTTTCATTTGTAGTACCTAACATTAAGTGTATACAATATTTTGACCAAAGGAATTTGTTCAATTTAACTCCGTTTGTTATTTTGATAATTTCATGCATGCACTGTATAATTCTTCAAAAGCAACATTTTGCATAATATTTTTTTTATTAGCATTTACTTATCTGTTCTACAAGTATTTACAAGCCTGTTGACATATAAATTGAAGTATTTGCCATAATATTTATTGAACTATTCCTATGTGAAAAATAAGCCTTTTTACACTTTACTGTTTACATAGTTCTGGCTACCATAACTTTAAATGTCGCTTTTTATGATTTTTGACTGGCATGACTTTATAGTTATGGACCAACCCCATTAGGAAAGTCAACCAGAAATTCCCGAAAAGTTGACAGTTAACAAAGACCGGTTCAAAACAGCTTTTAAATGCAGTTATTGGTCCAAATCAACCACTTGATCGGAAAGATTGACATTCTTCACATTTAAATTATATATTCTTTCCCAAAATACTATCTTAAACATTTAAAATTTATCTATTTTGCTCTTACATATCGAGAAAAACAGCGATGTAACGTATTCATTGAAATGCGAATCTCCCGAGATTTCATGGTCATATTACGTTATTTCTATTTTTAGTAACATACCATGTGCTCAGGTGTTTTCAAATTCAGAATGACATTTTTCGGTATTTAAGATTATTCTTGCTTGTTTTGTAAACAAATTGTAGTGTTAATACAAACTCAACGTGAATATTATTTTAAAGTATCTGATTCACAATGAAATCAGTCTTATAATCCACCAGAAGTAATTTGTTAATCACAAATAATAGATTTCAGAAAACGAAAGTCTGTTTACCATTTCAGCATAAAATGTCAAGGTCGATCCGAAAGTATCCAAAGGCAAATGAAAACTCGTCACGTGACAAAGCGACAATGGCGTCAAAATTGTGAATTTCAGACTGATTAGAGTTATTTTATTCTATTGTAAGATGCATTCGAAACATTTGAACCTTAAGATATTCCCCGATGCAGTAATTTATATTAATTCACCAATATATGTAGAAATGTATCCAAGAAAATGAGCTTTCTTTGATTTATAGCGTGACATAAATATGTTACGACTCTGGTTGACTTTCGATACGGGGTTAGCTTCAGCGTACAGGTCTGTCATTACTATATAAACTGTATACGCTTAAGTTTCTTAAGCTATGTTTACACACGGACTCTAGATTACACGGATATGAAACGGGACCGTTACGCCAAATATCTTGTTGCGTCTAAGTCACGTGACCGTGTCGTAACTATCGATCTTCTATCGAAGCGCCGAGGTTATAAATTTGATGTACCCACTCACGTATTTTGTTAAATTATAGTTTCATTTCTAGGCCGATTTTGACAAATTATATATCATTACAAAGCTTACGTAACGTAGTTTTCAGATATATAAATATATATTAAGTTTTTCTTCTGATTTCGGCAGCCTGGCGAGTTATAACTTTAACTTTTGCAAATAACATACCGTTTTGGAGTTTTAGAATCTAGATTTACGGTTGACATGTTCGTACTTTATACATAATTGTAGCGTTTATATTTGGAGTTCAGTTTTAAAAATAACATCTTGCTTAGGAGAATAGAATTCTGTATACGATAGAAAAAAAAAATGTTTAAAAACGAAAGCAATTAAGGAATGAAGGCGGGAAAATGTAGCGCGCGTTCCTAACGCACTGAACTAATGCTACGGTCTTGGCGATTATGCTTTTGTTTAGAAACCGGCCATTTAATTTCTTTTGCCATCTTATTATATCTTTTAGGGAATATATTGTAGTATTTTGTTCACGAAACATATCAATAAAGCTTATTATAAATGAATCTTAATAAATTAACAATTCAGCTCTTGTTTATAACACAGAACCACGTGCAGTGGTGAGAAAACCGGGTATGTGTATACACATTCCTGAGAAAACACAAACTTATTTTGACAGTTGGTTCGCAACTAGTAAAACAACTATTAACATTAATCAGCAAGAGATCGCACTCAATAACAGAAATGACCACGTAGAGATATCATCACTTACCCTATTTCAAATATTTTCCAGCTGAAAATTGTCCCCTACACGTCTTTTTTAGTTTATTTGTATTGTTTTTCTGGAGCCGAAGTGCATCTCACAGAATATCCATCCAACTTCCGTTGTTTTCACTTTCGTAATTAAAAACTTTGTTTAAAAGAATTATTTCTCCTTTTAGATTGTTAAAGCGATGTGTTATTATATATTATCAATAGAATAGTATACCGTGATGAATTTAAAGGAGTTACGTATCGATCTTTCTGTCAGTCTGTAAGCGTACTATTTTATGCGCAATAATATAAGTATGGTGATTCGACAACAATTGTAAACATTGGTGAAATGCTTCTTACATAGTTATTCTTTTGAGTGTTTATGAGGTCTGATCGTGCAGTTTGCAAACATCAACGCAAAGATTACAATCCAATGCATTTGTCATCGTCAACCGTTTGGAATGTCAATTAGGCGATGAGTGAGTTTTTAGCATGTTTCTTTCTATTTTATGAATTTACAAATGGCTGCCCCCATGGTGATGAAATGACATGTGTTCGAGTTTTGATATTTCTAGATATGTAAACTTTTTTTACTATTTAAGCGTTACTTGCCCTCGTCAATGTCGATATTATTCACTAGTTATATAATTTTCCGCCGAAATACGTTGAATAAACATGATTCAGATTTTTGAAAATAATGTATATTTTAGTGTTAAAATCGCTTTGTATTTTGATTGATTTTGTGGATGGTATGATACGTTGATGTACAAAATTGGTAGCAGTTTGAAGGAAAAACATCCTTTAAAGCATATATGTATACATTTTCAATGTGGCACTTTTTCTTTAGTCAAATTTGAGTTCAATGCTTGGGGTCCCACATTTTTCAAAATGAAGCCTCTACATGAACCTTAACAAAACATTGTCATTGACATCGAGCGCCTCTGGTTAAAACCTCAAACGAAATACAAAGAAAATGATGCATTGCAACCCTTTTCAATTATATACAATAAAATCCAAACACAAGAACCAATACTGACCACTAGAGTGAACTTGGACTCGTTTTTTTTATAGAACAGGCAAATGGCTGCCAGCTTTTCCCTCCGATTTGATCATGTGACTACACTCACAAAAATATCATGTTAAAATAATAAGTACGGGTTATAAAACACTAAACAAATCGGGAGAAAGTCGACCCGGTCACAAATAATAATGGCATATGTATAATATATCAAACAAAGATTTCACTGCGGATTTATAAATAATAATGCCGACGTACCATATTGATATAAACTAGATTGTTTACTGGTAAAAGAGGAAGAAAAAATTGATGATTTCACAACCAATCAATGGTGTACACAAAAGATGTTTTCCATTGACAGTGAGGTATCAAAATTTTAGAACAGAATATATCAAAACAGCGAAACCCATGTATCAGTTATTGAATGTATGTAATTAGAGCTCATTGTGTCATTGTCGACCTGAAAAGGCCCACAAGTCAACCGGGGGTGACTAAAAGCCGATTCATGTCACCCTGCGGTGACTTCAAGCCGACGGTAGTCACCCTTTGTGACTACAATCGGCTTTATCAAGTTTATGTCACCCCAGGGTGACATGAATCGGATTCTAGTCATCCCCGGATGATAAGAATCGGCTTCTAGTCAACCGTGTATTTTTTATCAAACGGCACCGCATCCACAAATAATTTCCCCAATTAATTAATTAATTTTTTTTTTTTAGACATTTAGCTCTTCTTTCGTTTTTGTAGTATTGTGCGTTCCGTGGTACTATAAATTCACAACGCAATTCCGATACGAAATGTTCAACGGGTTTATTCACAATAAACGGTTATAACTATGTACTGATAAACAAAATGCATACTTTCGATACATTCAATAAAACTTAATATTCATCGGATTTAACAGTCTTGACAAAGTAGCGTAGTCAAATAATAGAAAACAATGGATGTCAAAAATTCAATGATGCTCCTCTAAACGTAATACGGTAGTTAAAGTTAGATTTAATAGTTCATTTACTCCATATTTAAAAGAACTTAGTATAAGCTATTACTTATGTCTCAAAATTCAATGGTTCAATACCAAAGTTACTATTGCTAATGTTAATCTTACTTTTTTAGACCAAAATTTGGTCACTTTATATAGCCGCGGCGTTCCACTTGTGACCAGAAATTGGTCACTGTGACCAAATATTGGAGAGAGTGCACAGAATGGGCCTAAGCGTGAAGGTAAAATTAGACCCAGGAGTATTGTGGCAAAGTTTACTCTGTTTAAGGAGAGAGAGCTTGTACGACACCAGGGGAGCGAGCTCAAGGGTACCCCGTTCTACGTGAACGAGCAGTTCCCAAAGGAAGTGTCCGACAAACGCAGAAAGTTGGTGCCACGAATGAAGGAAGCCCGCAGCCAAGGTAAAAAGGCATGGATTGCGTACGACACACTGTTTGTCGACGGGAAACCAGTTCGGGACAAGGAGTGCGTCGGGGATGAGCTGCGCGTACTATCATGGAACGTACATGGACTTACTGCTTTGAAACGAGACAGCGTTGATTTTATTAATATTGTTGCTAAACATGACATAATTTTTCTATACGAAACGTGGACTTCCGACTCAAGTGTCGTTGATATACCCGGCTATAAATCTTTTAATTTCTACAGAAAATTCTAGCATCGAAACGCGAAGAGCGCGAGTGGTGGAACTGTTATCTATATAAAAGATTCTATTTCTAATGGTGTTGAATTTTTTCGTAACTATTTGGACACTGTTATATAGATTAAATTGGAAAAAAATGTTTTTCATATGGACAAAGATGCTTATGTTTGTGGTGTTTACGTATGGGGTGAAGATTCCCCAGCGTACAATATTTTTAATGTTGATATATTTGACGTTTTAGAATCAGATATTAATTTATACGACTCATTGTGATATGTTTATATAGTTGGAGATTTTAATAGTCGTGTAGGCTCTAAATGTGATTATATTATGCATGATAGAATGACTGATTGCATTGATGATTACGATTATATTCCAGATGAACCACTGTACCGGGGCTCACCCGATATAATATTGTAAACAGTCATGGTGTTAATCTTATTGATCTTTGTCAATTTACGAATTCTTAACGGTAGATTGCCCGACACTGACAAGTTTACATTTATAACGCAACAAGGCGCGTCGCTAATTGATTATCTGCTCACAAAAGAAAGCAATTTTTCACGAATCAATAGTTTTACGGTTGAAGATCTTAACGTTTATAGCGACCATACACCAATTAGTTTTTCGCTACATGCCAATTTTGATTATCCGGAAGGGATAAGTGAAAATTATGTGAACATACAATGGGATGTATCTAAACGGGATAAATTCAGAAGTGCTATTATTAGTCGACAAACCGAACTTAATAACTTGACATGTAGTCATAGTAGTAATCTACAAAACAGGGAGTATACAAATACCCTGCATAACTCTTTTACAATAATTATACGTGAAGTAGCCAATCCGTTGTTTTTAAACCATTCCTTGCATAAGAATGTTTCTTATAATGATGCAGCACATGTTAAGCATGCTGACTGGTTCGATAATGAATGTGTTCAAGCTAAAAATATATATTTACAAGCGCAAAACAACAGAGAGTAGGCATTTACTTTGCGCACAAAAAGCAAATTATAAATCTTTAATAAATAAAAAGAAACGTTTGTTTGAAAATAATAAGCTTTGCGAGTTAGAGAAATTAAAGCACGCTAAACCTCGAGAGTTTTGGAAGCATTTTAAAAACAATAAGAGTAGAAAGAGTAACAACATTTCTAATGATGATTTCTTTAAATATTTCTCTACACTAAGTAGTGATATTTCGCAATGCTCAAATGACGAGGCTGAGCAATTTTGTCGCACAAATGATTTTAATAACTGTGATGTCCCGTTTCCGGAACTTGATAAACCAATAATAATAATAATAATAATAAAATCTTTATTTAAAGAAGATAGACTTGTTAAGAAATACATCAGATGAAATTACATAATATGCAATTTATATAATACATTTCTTATTTTTAACAAGGTCTTCTAACAAGATACAATTTACAACAAATACATCACATTTCATCTTGAGCAATAAGAACAAAACATAAAGAATCATATATGCATGCACATATACCCGGTAATGATATATATTATAATTAAAAACAAATGACAGACATAAAACTACAATAACCATTTATGCAAGAACAGTATTTAAACATTAAACTAATGTTATTTACCAAAACAACATAAAGCATGTTCAGTTTATTTCATTAAGTGTGGAAGAAAGATAAGCTTTTATTTTTTTGTTAAATGTAATTAAATTGTTTGTTTGACGTATAGATTGGGGTAACGAATTCCAAATTGTTTTGCTAGAAAATTCAAACGATTGTTTGAAATAGTTTGTTTTGGGTATTCGCACTAGCTTTAAATCCCCCTTTTCGCAAGATCGCAAGTTATAGTGATTATTTTGTAAAGGTGTCAAAAGGTCACGTATGTATGTTGGGGTTTGATTGTGAAATGCTTTAAATACAATAACTGACGTGAAATAGTGATTACGCTGTTCGAAAGTCAACCATTTTAGATCTTTAAATAGTTGTTTTGAATTAGTGTTGTACTTTTTATTTAAAATATGTGCACAACAACGCTTTTGTATTTTGACTATTCTATTAATTTCCGTTTTGGCCGCTGAACTCCAGGTAACGCATGCGTAGTCGGATATAGGTGAGATATAACCATTATAAAAGAGCTTACGCATTTCAAGGGTTAAATATGGTTTTATTTTTTGCAAAAGAAACATTCGTGATGACATTTTTGAACAAACGCTGTTAATGTGTAGTTTCCAATATAGAGTATTGTCAATATTAAGGCTAAGAAGTTTTTGACAATTTACTGTTTTGATCACCGTATCTGAAATTTTAAGTTTTAGATCTGTTATGTTTTGAGCTTTCTGTTTTGACCCTAATACCATACAAGTAGTTTTTAGTGGATTAATAATCATGTTATTAGTTTGGCACCAATCATTAACACTTGAAAGATTTGTTTGTAGCTTATTTTGAAGTATTTGAATATTTGTTCCCACAGTGTGCAATGTTGTATCATCAGCATACATTGCAGAATCACATGTAAGATCTAGCGAAAGATCATTAACGTAAATAAGAAATAGAAGAGGTCCTAAAATAGATCCTTGGGGAACACCAGCAATGATGCTTTTACAAGTAGAGGTAGTGTTTTCTGCTTTGATAAACTGAAATCGATTGCGGAGATATGAAGAAAATAGGTCGCATGACCTATCATTAAAATGATAAAGTTTTAATTTGTGTAAAAGAACCCTATGGTCCACAAGATCAAATGCTTTTTTAAAATCCAAGAAAATTGTACCTACCAGATTTCCATTATCAATTTGTTTAAGCCATGAATCAACTATATTAATCAATGCTGTTTGACAAGAATGATATTTGCGAAAACCCGACTGAGTTTTGTTTAATAGACCTGTAGATTCTAGATATATATGCAATTGTTTAGCTATATGCTTTTCAAATATTTTAGATATAGTAGGTAAAAGTGATATTGGTCTATAATTATTGGGATCTTCTACCGATCCACCCTTGTATAAAGGTATTACGTTTGCAATTTTAAGCATGTCGGGAAAGGTTCCATGTGATATACAGTTATTTATAAGAGCAGTGATTGGTTGTATAATGAACTCTTTGCAAAGTTTAATAATGCTGGGCCCTATACCATCAGCCCCAGCAGATTTGTTTGAATGAAGTTGATTAATTGAAGTACTAACTTCTGATGTAGTAATAAACTGAACAGAGAAATGCTTAGATTCTAGCTTAGCATCTAGATATGTTTTCAGTGAGTGGAAATCGTGTTCAGCAAATTTAGTCTTTTTAATAAGTTTCGAGATGTCAACAAAGTGGTCATTAAGTGCATTAGCTACATTTGTTTTACCAGATATTATCTGATCATCCTTCCTTATTACATTTGGCAAAATAGAGGATTCTATGTGTTCATTTGATGCTAATTTAATAGTTTTCCAGAGCGATTTCGCACTTGTTTTGTTTTGTACCGCATTCGAAAAATATTATTTTTTAGCCATTTTGATTGCACTGTTACATTTATTACGCCACAACTTATATTGTGGCCAATTAGATTCACGTTTATATTTATCCCTTAAAGACCTTGCTTGTTTTACGTTTTCGTTGTACCAACCAGGTTGTTGTAATCTCTTCACTTTTTTTATATTTGATAGGGGCATTCTTATTAAGGACTGAGTTTAATATGTTATAAAATACTTCAAATGCCTCATTAGCATCCTCTATTGTTTCAACCATATCAAAATTAGCATTTGCTAAGTCATTTTGAAAATTGATTTCATTAAATTTGTTAAAACATCTGTACTTAATAATTTTATGATCATCTGTTTTAACAATTTTACCTTTGACGCTTAATGTAAAAACTACTGGGTAATGGTCACTTATGCCTATTTTTGGTATGCTTACCTCAGAAATGTTGTCATATTTTGAATACAAATGGTCTAATATTGATGATGAACGTTCCGTAACCCTTGTTGGAAAAGACACGTGTTGTTTGAAATTAAAATCAGTGATAAGTTTTTCCCATTTCTTATTGTTAAATATGTTTTGGCTTAAACAGTGAAAATTAAAATCCCCGGTTGAATACATATTACAATCTTCCATGTCTGCCTTATTTATCTGTAATTCAAATGAGTAAATCCAAGATTGAGGGCTATTTGGTGGGCGATAAACACAGTTAATTAGATATGGTTTGTACTTTACAAGGTTGATTTGTAGCCAAATAGATTCAATATCGTCACTTTCTAAATCATGTCTACGTACAAAAGAGATGCTATCTTTTATGTAAACTATTATACCGCCTCCAGCAGAAATAGCCCTATCACGTCTTACAATGCTGTAACCGGAAATGGATATTGTATTAATCTCCGTTTTATCATTTAAAAATGTTTCACAAAAGCCTACTATATCTAAAGAACTATTTTCGTGTAAGTAAACACGAATTTCATCCAATTTAGGCAATAAATGTTGGATATTCAAATGCATAATATGCAAACCTTTATATGTAAATGGAATATAATGATCATTATTTATGTTACATTTTAAAGTAGATTGTATGTGAGATTCCATAAGAACGTCACTATCCAGGGATGATATATCAGTGTCTAAATTATTAATTGTGCTACATTTAACATTATTCAATCTTAAGCAATGTGGTTTTTGTTTATTAGTATCATCATTAGCAATAATTAAACTACACTTACATTTGTGCGAGTCACATTGGTTACATACCGACGAAAGAATGTCAAATTTATTTGTGCTATATAACGATGTAGTACGTCTGTCATCAGTAACCTATTGTCTTTTGGGTAGTCTGCAGTCACGTGTAACATGATTTTGACGTCCACAGTTCGTGCAGTGTCGACTGATTTCATGATTGACGTGTCGGCGAACGTACAGGAAGTCACGATTTTCATTATGACAATCCTGATATTCACTCCGAGTTTCCAGGTGTGCGTTCCTTAGATCATGCTGCCTGAAGAAGTTATGGTGCCCATTACGGAAG
Source organism: Dreissena polymorpha (assembly GCF_020536995.1). NCBI lineage: Eukaryota > Metazoa > Mollusca > Bivalvia > Myida > Dreissenidae > Dreissena > Dreissena polymorpha. The sequence goes on along the minus strand of NC_068362.1, from coordinate 20,492,190 downwards.
TCATGATGCCCTTTCCGGAAGTCATGATAACCGTTCCGGAAGTCACTATGCCCGTTCCTAAAGCCATGAAGCCCGTACTGGAAGTTCGGTTTAGCGCTCCGGTATTCACGATGCCCGTTTTTGAAGTCACCGTTAGAAGTACGCCTCCGCTGTTTTTGATCAAGTTGACGATGTTGTTGTTGTTGCTGCTGCATTCTTTTCTTAGTTATATGCACTACTTCATTGATTGCTGCCACAAGTGAACTTGATCCATAATTACTTGGGTGAATTCCATCAGGTCTGAATAGTCGATTCGCCAATTGTCCGTTTCCGTACACAAAACAATTATAACAATCGATCAGCTTTACCGGAAGTTCGCTTGATACATCTTCTAGCATTGAGTTGAAATCGCGTACATCAACATCACGTCGAGGACTTATTTTACAAATAAATATTTCACAATTTGTTTGATCTTGAATGCATTGCGAAGTCTGCAAGATTACATCTTTGATTATTGAAATTGGCTGGCCATTCGAGACATCATTCCCACCAGCAAATATTATTATTTTTGATAAGTCAGAGATATTCATTTTTCGCAGCTTTTCACAGATATCCAGCATTGTCTTCCCTGGCAAAGTGCATATGTCCACAGATTTGCATAATCCTCGCTTATTTATGCCTCTCAAAATCGAATCTCCAATCGGTAACGTCTTCGACGTTTGTGGCGTAAAGTTCGATCTATGCTCGCCTTTATTGGTTTCTTCTTCAAAATGCACAGTACTTTCTTGTATATCGGAGATCGCTTGTGGGCTAGGCTCAAGTGTCACTTGTTCGGTTTCTAGTAATGTGTCATTTTCAACGGGATCATCGGACATCCGTTTACTTGTTGCTTCTACAGAGCCATTCATATAACCTTTGGAAAGAACACTTGGTAGGGAGTTTGCCTTAAGTATATCTCCTAGCGATTGAATTTTTTTCTGTACAGATATATTTAATTGGTCGAGTGTTTGCTTCAGGTCTTGAACGTTTTCCTGTAAACAATCGCATTTGTCGTCCGTACCTCGGGAATTCGTTGTACTATTTACTTTTACACTATGGATAATGTCTTTCATCTCATTGAATCCGCGATTGGTGTTTAAGATGTGCTCACATACATCTTTGCGCATATCACTTACAGACTTTTGAATTGTTTGAATCAAACAAAAAAGTGTTTCAAAATCAAATTCAATCCCGGTGCTCTCCGTTTGAGTACTTGCGTCAATTTTCACGTGTTGAACTTTTAACACCGATTCAAAATTTTCAGGTTGCTTGGTATTTACCATGAAATTGAAATCACCACTGACGAAATTGTGAATGCCGTTATGTTTTTGAAATCGCGCAAATCATGTGGATATGATAATTTGCTTAACGAGTATTTCATGGAAAGCGTTGATATCATAGGATCACATTTGTGTGATATATTTAATGCTATTTTAAACTCTGGGTATTTTCCCGATAAGTGGACCGAGGGGATAATTGTACCTATACATAAAAAAGGGGGATACGGAAAATGCTAGTAACTACCGAGGTGTAACACTTGTAAGCTGTTTGGCTAAATTATTTACAACTGTAATAAACAAGCGCGTTGAATCTTTTTGTAACGAAAATAATAGTTTTTCGGACGCTCAGTTCGGATTTCGGAAGGGAAGATCAACAGTTGATGCCGTTTTTATACTCTTGTCGGTCATTCAAAAATATCTTAACCAAAATAAACGTCTTTATGTTATTTTTGTCGATATGTTTAAATGCTTTGACTCAATCTACCGGAATGCCGTTTGTTAAAAATGTACAAATCCGGAATTCAAGGTAAATTGTTAAGAATCATACGAGATATGTATCAGAAAGTAAAATCTTGTGTAAAATCATGTAGCACCTATTCCGATTTTTTTGAATATGCAGTTGGCCTGAGGCAAGGTGAGGTACTCTCGTCGATTTTGTTTTCATTCTTTGTTAAGGTTCATGGGGGGGGGGGGGTAAAATTCATTAAAACTTCGCTTTGGTTTTTCTTCATTCAATGTGGTACAATATGGTCAAACTATATATCATTGTAAAGCTTAAGACGGATAGAATAACATAAACACGTTTTTGACATTCAATATTTGTGTGACTTTATTTATATTATGGTTTAAAACCCATACATTTTCACACTAATTTACAAAATCTCAATCTAAAGTTAGGAAGGATATGCACTACCTTAAGTTGAATAAATACAAAGCTATATACATATCAAGGTCAAGTTAGCAACATTTCACATGAAATTATTGTCATAAAACAACAAATGAGTTTTTATTCAACTGCCTTTTTTGGATAAATTTCCTAAACAAAGTTCCAAAAATAACTAAAACGTAACTACTTTTAAAAAATCCAGGTATGGTGGATAATAAGTCACAATTCTATTTCAAAGGCTTAACAATTTTGTTATTTACCTCTCAACCAAATTGCAAATTTTAAACCATCTGAAATTGAAATAGATTGCAGACGACATATAAAATTGTAAAGGAATATAAAGAAATTGGCAAACCGATTGATTTTATATTTCGATTCCTTCTACCCATTTTGAAAGCGTGGCCATCGCTGTGCTCCGTAGAAAAACGTGCAAAACAAATCGGTCGAAACCACGTGCAGTGGTGAGAAAATCGTGTATGTGTATACACATACCTGAATAAACACATACTTATTTTGACAGTTGGGTGGCAACAAGTAAAACAACTATTAACATTAATCAGCAAGAGATCGCACTAAATAACAGAAATGACCACGTAGAGATATCATCACTTACCCTATTTCAAATATTTTCCAGCTGAAAATTGTCCCCACACGTCTTTTTTGGTTTATTTGTATTGTTTTTCTGGAGCCGGAGTGAATCTCACAGAATATCCATCCAACTTCCGTTGTTTTCACTTTCGTTATTAAAAACTCCGTTTAAAAGATTTTTTCTACTTTTAGATTGTTAAAGCGATGTATTATGATATATTATCAATAGAAGAGTATACCGTGATGAATTGAACGGAGTTACGTATCGATCTTTCTGTCAGTCTGTAAGCGTACTATTTTATGCGCAATAATATAGTACAGGTGATTCGACAACGATTGTAAACATTGGTGAAATGCTTCTTACATAGTTATTCTTTTGAGTGTTTATGAGATCTGATCGTGCAGTTTGCAAACATCAACGGAAAGATTACAATCCAATAAGTTTGGAATGTCAATTAGGCGATGAGTGAGTTTTTAGCATGTTTCTTTCTATTTTATTAATTTAAAAATGGCTGCCCACATGGTGATGAAATGACATGTGTTCGAGTTTTGATATTTCTAGATATGTAAACTTTTTTTACTATTTAAGCGTAACTTGCCCTCGTCAATGTCGATATTAATCACTAGTTATATAATTTTCCGCCGAAATGCGTGGAATAAACATGATTCAGATTTTTGAAAATAATGTATATTTTATTGTTAAAATCGCTTTGTATTTTGATTGATTTTGTGGATGTTATGATACGTTGATGTACAAAATTGGCAGCAGTTTGAAGGAAAAACCTCCTTTAAAGCATATATGTATACATTTTCAATGTGGCATTCTTCCTTTAGTCAAATTTGAGTTCAATGCTAGGGGTCCCACATTTTTCAAAATGACGCCTCTACATGAAACTTAATGACCTTGAACTTTATTTACAAAATGAACCTTATTCTGGTGTATTAATAGACGATATTGTGTTAATGCTTTTACTTTTTGCAGATGATATGGCAATTTTTGCGAAATCGCCTGAGGAATTACAAACCAATATAAATATTTTGCACTCATATTGTAAAACATGGGGACTTATTGTAAACACAGACAAAACAAAAATTATGGTTTTCAGAAAGAGGGGCAGACTGTTAGCAAATGAAAAATGGAGCTTCGATGGGGAAGAAACTAATGGTTGTAGACGATTTTAATTATCTTGGTACTGTTTTCAACTACACTGGGAATTTTAAGCTGAATCAAGAATATCTAGCAGGTAAAGCTATTAAGGCATTGAATATACTACTGCAACATTGTAAAAAGTACGAACTGATGCCAAAGATATTGTGCCAACTCTTTGATTCATTTGTTGGTTCTATACTTAACTATTCAGCAGAGGTATGGGGATTTAAACAATCAAAAGAACTAGAGAGAATTCACCTTAAATTTTGCAAACGTATTTTAAAACTTAAAACTAATACATCTAATGCAAGCGTATATGGGGAATTAGGTCGGTACCCTCTGTTCATTTCTAGGTATCTAAAAATTATTATATACTGGAGTAAAATTATACATACGAATAATATTATTATTAAAAAGGTTTATGAGCAAGCCAAGGAAGATTGTAACAATGGTTTTACAAATTGGGTTTCTAATGTAAAGTTATTGCTGAATAATTATGGTTTCTGTTAGATTCTTCGAAGATGCTGACAATGTCGATTTTAAATCTTTTATCATCATTTTCAAACAACGTGTCATAGACAATTTCATTCAGGAATGGTCCCAGAACATGCAGACAAACCATGTTCTTACTAATTATGTCCTCTTTAAAAACATTTTCAACTACGAATCATACCTAGGTTTACTACCAAGCAGCCTTAGAATGTTCTTTTGTAGACTAAGACTGTCGGTCCACCCCCTAAGAATACAAACGGGTAGATATGGTAGAAATAGAATTGATAGGGATCAGCGTTACTGTTTATTTTGTAATTCACAAGATATTGAAGATGAATATCATTTCATGCTTATATGTCCAATCTTAGATGAGATTCGCAAAAAATATGTACCAAAGTACTATTACCAACGCCCATCGATGTTTAAATTTTCGAAAATGTTGGGCATTGATACAAGACCAAATTAATTAAAATTTCTATTTTTATTAAATATGCATTAAATAAAAGAAACACATTGTTAAATGTAAGTTCATCCTCTTAAATAATGAAACTTAAACATTCTGAACTAACACAATTTATTTGATTAAAATATTCAAATGTTATATTTTTATAGTAAAGACCAGGTATACCGTATGTACTTTGCTACACACCGTATGTGCTGAAATAATATATTATATGAAGTAATGTACTTTATTGTATACCGTATGTTCTAAAACTATGTATTATATGAGTAACGTGACATGAATCTAAATCATGATTTGGTTTTTGTTATACTGACGATGTACATTGTGCAAGTCAAAATAAAACATATGTTCTGTTCTGTTCTGTTCCTAATAGAAACTGAAAGTACAGACGCTTTACAAATACATGCACAATGAGCGACGAATTATGTCAGATTGAAAACGCATGTATGTCTTCGTCAATTATATGGGCAGACTCTTTATTTAACTGTGAAATCAAGTCCGCAGAGCGTTTTAATAATTTTGACTGCTCCGTTATCCGTGAGCTTGCTGAATGAAAGCGTCGCCGTATAACGATAATAATACCAAAGTTAAGAGAAAATTCCGACTAGGGATGTGCCACACTTCCAACACATCAGCCCCGTTATGTCCTGAATAAATCGTCCGAGCGGAAGAGGAACGCCAGCGTCCCTTTGACGTTACGTGTTTTCCACGAGTTTCCCACGTCGCCGCCGACTTTCCCATCGACAACAGCCCAAGCGAAGGAGAATGACGACAACGATAATTCGTTGATTTTGGTTATTGAAATTACCGTACCATGCGTTGTCGCTGTTGTCGTCTGCGTTTGTCTTATCGTGTTTCTCGTACGACATAGGTTAGCCAAAGCGGCGCAAACGAAGTACGCGATAAAAGAGGTCGAGAAATCTCGGTCGCTTCATCGACGATCCATCAGCATGTTATCGTCAACGCCAATAAATCCGTACGATCTGGCGAGAGCTTACGCGAAGTTATCCATCGACGTAATCATCGGAGAAACGGAGAAACCACTAAACGACGACTATTCCAAGTTGCGTTATTCGTTGAACGACTACGCTGACGTCACCGATACTTTGACGCCGACGCCGAGTAGCTCAGGAATGGTTGCGTCGCAGGAAATCTCGTCGGAAAACGGCGACGACGTCATGGAATCCACGACCGCTTCGTTTGGTCAGCTTTATTCTGTGGTAGACAAACGAAAGCAGCGTAAGCGAATAATCGGAGCTACATGCGCTAACGCTGCTGACTTCGTTGACTCAACCACAGCCGGTGTCGTTGATTGTGACGTCACCAATGACGTCACTGGGTATGAAGATGTGGGCGTCGGGCGTTACGTCGTGGATAGCGTCAACGCTGTTGTAGAGCGTGACGGCACTTGTAATGTCGTTACGGACGTCGAGAGTGGCGTCGCGGACGACTTCAATAATGACGTTGAGAGTGACGTCAACAATGAAGAAGTCGCTGATGACGTCAACAATGACGATGCGATGTCTGAAGAACATAACGTTGGTCACAAAAGAATGGCGTGGCACGAAGATAGTAATTACAATCACGATTTCGGTGACGATGGCAATGACTTGTATTAAAAGCCAATTCGTATAAAATTATGTAAATAAAGTAGAACATTGAAGATTGAAATAGTGAACCAATGTGTGTAAAAAATGTCTTAGCAAGTACTATATTTATAGTTTATTATTTGACATAGTTGAATTAAATAGATAGATACTTTGATGAGACATGGGCGTGTCTAATTATTATTATTATTTTATCTTATTATTATTATTATTATTATTATTATTATTATTATTATTATTATTATTATTATTATTATTATTATTATTATTATCATTATTTATAATTATTATTATTATTATTTATTTTTATTTTTTTATTATTATTATTATCATCATTATTATTACAACTGTTATTTTTATTATTATCATTATTATTATTATTATTATTATTAGTAGTAGTAGTAGTAGTAGTATTAATGCAACACTTATCAACGAAATCAAAAGTCAAACAATCGATTGGATTAATAAGAAAGTTTGCACTGTCTGAATTAAACTGTGAAAACATCGAGTCACGTCTATGATTTTCTCAAAAATTTCTTGGTCCCCTTATATGCTTGAGAGTTCGGTGTTGAGAAAATAATTTGTTTTCCGAGATACATACAAGTATTTTAACAAAAAATTCTGACAACTATCAATATTTAACAAATAATACCATTTCGACGCGATACAGTTACAGAACAGTTGATGCACTGATAAATACGTGATTATTTTTACCATAGTTAAGCGATACTGAAACCAGCTGTTTCATTTATTTCATACGCAACTTTCCAGATATTATGTTTTGCATTTTTGCCCATGCTGTAACAGATTTGGATTTCGTAATGGTGAGGTAAGATTGTTTCTGTTAATAACAATAATACAAATTAAATAACTATGATGATGATGATGATGATGACGACGACGACGACGACGATGACGACGACGACGATGATGATGATGATGATGATGATGTTGATGCTGCTGCTGACGATGACGATGTCGACGATGATGATGATGATGATGATGATGATGATGATGATGATGATGATGATGATGATGATGATGATGATGATGATGATGATGATGATGATGATGATGATGATGATGATAAAATAATAATAATAATGATAATAATAATTGTAATGATAATAATAATTATTTTTAATAAATTATAATAATAATTATTATTATTATTATGTTTATTAGTAGTTAATTTCGACTATTTGGTTCGTATGTCACTTGCGCATGTTTAGTTTGAGGCAACTAATTATATTAACTGTCTGATACCATACAGCGAGTATAAATCTAACATACAAAGCGCGCATTGGGAAAACGGGGCTTAATGCATATGCGTAAAATCGCGTCCAATATTGACCAGGTAGGACTTCACAGGCTAAACCAGAACGACACTTCATGCATTTACAGTATTTTTCTTGTAAAGGAAGTGTCTTGTAAGAGAAAATTCAGTTAAGACGGAATGTGTCGCCCCTGATTAGCATGTGCGGCTAACTTAACGCAATTGCATTTAACCCAGTTTTCACAGAGAGTGTAATATATTTACTGTCTGATAATATACTGTGTGTATATAGATCGTACACTATCTTTCCTGTTTGAGCTGGTTAACGCAATGGTCCTAGCACGAGTATATACGTATATACTATTTTTTCTGTACATAGGTCTTTCTTATGTAAATTGACCTACTATGAGAACACGCCTGCATGTTTCAGCTCCGTAATTACGCCTATTCCGTTAGGCAGTCCTGTTATAGTATTTACATCGAAATGTCACGCATAAGTCACACAACTTTGATGCTGTCGCCATTTTGCACTTTTCAGAAAACAATGATATATCGTAAAATCATTAGTATTCGTAAAGTATTAATTTTCGTTGGTTCCGAGGGTTGACCGATCATCCACGCATTTATTAAAAATAAATAGGAAATGAACGACGCGATTCCCTCATGTTTTTTTTTCTCCGAACAAACAGCACACATAACAAAAATAAACGATTTTACACGTCCATGAAAAATGCTAAATTTTACGCCTACCAATATAAACGAGTTTACAGTACACGTATAACATAAGTGTGGCGTAGTGCAACACAATATAATAATGGGACAAGTTTGTTCCAATTTCGGTGATCACTTAAAACTGACTTTTTAAGTTTTAGATTCCATTCAACCGGGCGTGTGTTTCAAATTTTCACGCTCTCTTTTGCTCAATAGGCGTTTGTTATCAAACGAAAGGTGGACTTGCTCGGTATAATAGGAAAATGTTCTTCAATATGGACAAATCGTGGTAGAATTACGATAGAAATACCAATAAAGATATGAATAGAATAAGTACGATATGTATGGCGTGATATTGACATTTAACTTCGATGAAATACTTAAAGGCAGTCAAAATCATGGCTGTCTTGTATGTATTGCAATTTTTATAGTTAAAATTTGGATTTTAAAATCAATATATAGATACCTTTTGTCAATATTGAGAATTGAATGCTGTGGGCGGAATAAAAACAGTTCGGATTTATGCGATCGTAGGTACTTTTGTTAAAATATTAAGCGATTGATGACGTTCAATCGAACGAATGATAAAGGGGGCTAAAATTCGTTAAGCTCCAGCGTATAGCAGCGATTTGGGAGTCTTGAAAACTGGCCCAACACTTGTGCTGAAATTTGACATGTATATGGACCAGAACTCGATCTACACGATGGCGTATTCGTCATATCTGGGAAAAGTCCAGTTTTTGATAAATTTACGAAAAAGTGGTGTTTTTTATTGCGCAATCGCTATAAAATGAGTTCTCGCCGGAAGCGTTAATAGCGTTAATAGCAACCCAAACACAATTCAACCCAAGGAGGCAATTCACGCGATAGACACTTCAAATTTGATTTTAATTAATACATATTGCGATTTTATTCCCAAATTAATAAATAAGTTCATATTGTGTTTAACATACATAGCTGAATCCGTTTAGAAAATATTAACAAAACAAACAACAGTTAAATTTCATTGATGTAAATATGGTAACCTGATTACATATCCACTAGCGTACACATGAAAAATAGTTCGCAAGTAAACAACAAACAATCAAATTTAAACGCAAATAAGCGAACAAAATATATAAAATAAATCCGAGAAATCGATACTTAAAACTACAATTTCTGCACTTAAAACATTTTTGAGAGTCATTAAAACACATAATTTCGGAAGTATACAACCAACATTCAAAATGGCTGCCAATGCGTTCGAAAAGAAAGCGAGAAAGTATTTACAAAATAACATCATCAAAATAATTAAAGTGAACGCTACTTCGCCGTTTTTTAGATAAGTATACGATCTATTGAAAAACACTAGCATTTGACATAAACACACCCGTGGATATGGAAATAGACATCACGCGGCTCCCGCATTTTGCGCTGTGTACGGTTGTTCAGAAAACTTGGTAAGTGTCATTGTGTTCTTGAATTTGTCCGATGAGTTGAATTTTATATACCATTACCATACAAGAAAGTTTTCAAACACATTTATTTCTTACGAAACTTAACATAAAAAATAAACAACACAAATATAAGTGGCACGAACTGATAGTGGAACGAAACGGCAATCAACCGTTAAAGTTCAAGGGCTTAATTTGAATGGAAATACATGTGTTGAATATTGGATAAATTAATTGTTTTGCCGTTAAAAGGGTAAGTTTTTTTGGTTTGCTTTGCTTATTTTTTTATCAAAACACAAGTTTTATAGTTTGATTTCTGTACAACAGTTAAGTTAACGTTACATCTTGAATTTATAAATATCGAAATAGATGTCGGAGTTTGCACATTTCGGACGTTGCTATGCAAGTTAGTTCTCGATAGAATATACTGTTTTACCTTTTCGCATACAGTTGTGCAGCTGTTTTCCATGTAATGATGCAATGTTTTACGTCTGGAATACCCCCCTCGATGATTATAAATCATTAACTTCTCAAATTATAAGCATCGTCAACTTGACAAGGTTCTGTCAAGATTTAATTTTTTTATTTAATTAATAATTAGTAGAATATGTAAAGCTGAGTAACATTAATTCAGACTGATTTCTGATTAGGGCAGTGGTTCACCTGATTCTCTCATAAGTTGACCACACCACAATATATAGCAGTACAAAAACAAATAGCTTGTAATTATAATTGATAAATGTGAATGTTTAATTTATTTGTTTGCAACAATTTGGAACCTTTTGGTTTGAGCATTGTAAGCCTAGTGTATAATTGCCCCTTTGTTCAGCACACATGAATTGATATGAAATACAGCTATATCTCGTGTGGCGTATTTTCATTTAAACTCTGGATTTTAATGACTACAAGTCAGTCGTGCAGTTAAATATGTTTTAAAGCATAGAAAGAATCCAAAATTATTTTGGATTTTGTGTTTGCCATGCATAATTTAAATTTTCATAGGAATAAAATAACTTACAGCGACAGGATTACGGCTTTGTTATGTTAAGCATCGTATACAAATGTAATTAAGAATTAGTGTGGTTGTAAATAAATTTTGAGAAATGGAACGCAAAAAAATCACAGAAAATGGAAGTGCGTGCATGTTACTGTATCTTGCAACTTTATTGTTTTTAGAATTGGATTAAAGTTTAAATTTAGGTAAGTGTGTTGCTTATACTAAATGTAGTTCTTTATGTCTCCTTTGCTCTAATATGGTATGAAATGCGTATCTTGTGTAACGTAATTTCATTAAAACTCTGGATTTTAATGACGACAAATCAGACGTGTTATTTTATTTAACAGTAAAATATTTTTTAAAGCATCAAAAGATTGTAAAATATTTCCGATTGTATTTTTGTCATGCATAATTTAATCTTCCATAAGAATAAATAACTCGCTGCGTAAAGATTTCGGTTTCCTTAATCATGTTTTAGGTAAGAATGGTTAGCATTTGATACACAAATTAAAAAAAAAATAGTGTGGTTTTTAATAAATTTTGAGAAAGAGAAGGATGACCAAAATTGGAGGTTCATATCTTTGTAACTTTATTGTTTTGAGCAAAGGATTAAAGTTAAAATTGATGTACATGTAAGCGTGTTGTTAATACTAAATTTAGTTTTTTTATGACTCCTTCGCTTCTGTATATACAATGTATACACTACGAGACCCGTGATTGTTGCCTAATTTGCGGAGTCAAGGCGGACAGTTTGCTTTTTGAGTGGAAAATCACCGCGATTTCGTGTGATTCGTCACATTTATATCGGTAAATATGTCTGAGAATTTCATTAACAGAACCATATGACTACGCCATTTTTCAGAAGTGTAAAGAGTACAGTGCATAATGCGGGACGAGCGTATTTAAAAAGCTTATATCATATTTCTCGTAAATTACCAAATTATTAGTTTTGTCTAAATCAAATACCATGTATAGAGAAACAAGGTATTTATAACCGACCAATGACGAAACACTATGCAACTTTCAATTTAGACAGTGCTACATGTATATGGCAACAATATGGAATTTGAAAAGTGGTAGTGTATTTGGGCCTGGAATATATTTAAATAATGTTTACATGTTATGTTCAATAATTATTGCATGATCATTCTGCGCTGTTATATTAATTTGGAGCCGTTAAAGCTTCCGACATTACTTCATCAAATTCATGTCGGAACGGGAGTATTTTAGCTAATACGCCCATTGTATACAACAACAACAAAAGCTTTATTATTGCAATGTATAATGTAAGTGTATACATAATATATGTTACATGTACATGCGGTGATGCGAGAATCGCGGAAAAAATAACGGGTCGCGTAGTGTAGTATGAAATACATATCTCGTGTAACATAATTTCATGTAAACTCTGGACTTTAATGACGACAAGTTGGTTGTACGGTTTCCTATATTGTGTTTAAGGTCAGAATGGTTAGCATTTTATACTTTTATAATTAAAAAATAGTGTGATTTTAAATAAAATTTGAGAAAGGGAAGGAAGAACAGAAAATGGAAGTTCATATCATTGTAACTTTATTGTTTAAAGCATTGGGTTTAAGTTAAAATTGAGGTAATTGGTTGTTAATAATAAATTAAGTTTTTTTATGACTCCTTCGCTCTTGTCAAGTATGAAATACGTATCTCGTGTATCGTAAATTCTTTTAAACTCTGGATTTTGTGATCGCCTTTTGTGTGTCGTCTGTTGTTAGTCGTAACATTTACCTTGTTAACACTTAAGAATGTAATGTATTGCAGATTCAGAGATGTCTGTTCTGTTTTGAAGGTCATGTGAAAAATAAACTTATGGGATGTTTGCATATTTTAATAACATATAAATATTGTTCAAATCTATTTGTTGATAGATTTAAAATAGCTAACTTTCCTCTTACATGCCCTTGTATTTCAAGATAGAATACTTTCCTTCACAGAGGAAAGAGGTCTGAGTTTGAATCTCAGTGGGGGCTTCAGAGGATGATTTATTTGTAGAAAAATGATTATATATGCTCAACTTTGTAAATGACTTAAAGCCACACACCTAAAAATTAACTGCATGGCATAGTAAATTTATGTATAAATAATAAACATATTTTTATCTTTGCCATTTAGAATATATCTGGTGATTACAAGGTAGAAATCAGTCTTTTTTGCGCTTTAAAACTTAAAAATAATTGCATTTGTCGAAATAGACATATATGTCTACAAATCCTACTTTCGGTTTAAAAGCGGTACCATTTAAACAATAATATATTATTTTCTAACTAGGCTATAGATTTAATTTTATCTATGCCAATTAGAATATACACATGTAAGGCTATAGATTTAATGACAATTTTGCACACTTTCAAATTGCATCTTTATGTATTGATTAACATGTATTTCATTTCAAAGTGTGTGGCTTTAGTCTAAGCTATGCTTAGCGCGCATGTCAGGTATTAGTCTGGTCAATACAGCCTAAACTTACAACGGCCTCGATAAATGACAACCGGCCTGTTTCACGCATGGACATTGATAGCCAAGATAATAACGGTTTGAATGACAATGATCATTATTATACATTACTATTGCTATTAAAACCACACAAATTGATTAAATTGTAATAATCAGATTTATGATTATCTTGTCAAGCGACTAGGCCGTCATGGATTTGGACCGTCCTGACCCGCATTTTAAGATGCACATAAATAGACCAATCAGGTGCCCTCGGAAAATTCCGTCAGCACAAAGAGCGTTGGTACGGAAAAGCACGTGTATAAAGACGCTATTGCTATTTTTGCACCTCAGAAAACATTCAGAGCCATAAACAAACCTATACAAACCTATGAATTTGTTTTTGTTTTTTTTACCGGACAATCAGTCCTGTAAATTTGACAGACAGGCCGTCGGTCCGGCCATGTTTGGCCAAGACTGTATACTGTCTAACTCCCCTTTCGGGTATTATTGACAGGTAATAGATATGACAGATTACTCTGTAAGTATAATTGTGCACTCGAATTTTTTATGACAAGTTGAATTATTAGTATTGTATATACCATTTCCATGCGATAAATTTTAGAAACCCATTTATTTCTCACAAACTGGGGTTGAAAAGTAAACAACAACGGGGTTTGATTTTACATTCATGAGTTTTTTGGGGTGTTTAATACATGTATAGTCATTCAAATTACTAATGTTTGATAAGGTTTTATTAATTCTGGGTATAGTTAAAAATGTTCTGTCGGTTTAAAACCATGGCCGTTGAGGGCATAGCAGTTTTCTTTATATGGGCCAGTGGCTATAGTAAAATCTTGTTACCACTCTAGAAATCACATTTACTGTGCATCCTTCAAGAAACTTGGTCAGGTCATTTGTTCTAATGATGACTTGGCTGAATTTGAAAAACTGTTTCGCTTTCTTAAATTTATGCGCAAATCTTAATGAAGTTTGGTCAGAAGATTTGTATAAATTAAATCTCAGCCAAGTTTGACACTGGGTCATTTGAGCTAACAAAATTGGTTAATATATTAAACAAACAAAAAGCATGTTTATACCACAGAAGTTACACTGTTAGTCTAATCTTCATCAACATCGGTATGCATATTTAACTTCAAAACAAATATTGGACCAGCGATTTCAATAGAAGCAGAATCCTGCGATTTGACGCGAGCAAATTAAAAATGACTCATTTTTGACGCAACCCTTTTTTCTGCCGTGTGTCATTTTGACGCATCAAAAATTTAACCCGAGGGTCAGTCAGTTAACATCTCCAGTTCCATGGTAATATATCCGCCAGTGCTCCTTATCAAAATTAATGTTTCAGTATTTGAAACTCGGTCTATAATCGAGGGAATAGAGGTCTACCCCGGGCGTTGTTTTTTATACTCTCAAGTCATAATACTACACATAAACATTCAGGGTTTTTTTCCCACTTTTTGGGAAGATAGCCCATGGCTTTGGAATTGGGAATTTTATCGGCATTTTCATGAAATTGGGAAAATAAAATTCATTAGCCTTTTTATTCCAAACAAACAGTCCACTGATTAGGGAAATACTAAATTTGATATAACTCTTTATAATCATGTTTTTTTTTTGTTTTTTTTTGGAAATTGGGAATTTTTTGTCACATTTTGGGAAAAAAGTATCCTTTTTGGGATTGGGAACATAGCCGAATTTCGGCTATAAAATCGAGCCAAAAAAAACCCTGACATTAAGAAAACACATTTTCTCAATTAGATATAAATTATCCGAGTAGAATTAAATTGCAACGTCTTGACCTTTGACATTGTAATTGGCGGACGTATTGTAAATTAACATTAAACCCGCGTTCAATTAAAAATATGGCGATTCAAACAACAACAACAATTCAAATTACAAGTAATGGTGATTCAATGATGGAGATAGCATTAATTGGATTTAACGAACATTAAATAAGGTTTCTTAAACCAGATAACAACAAGGAAATTTTGGATTATTAAAGTTAAACTACTACTGGTAAGGCATTCTTAAGTGTATATATTTCCGACATGTATAGTATTCGGATAAACAGCAATAGATATACATGCATTTAGATTGTGTTTTTGTACAAAAGCTATCAAAGGGATGATGATAATATAACAAGGATAAATATGTGATGAAAAGGTGCTACAGGTACATATCTTAAATTACTTAAATGTGTTATGATGAAGTAGATTTTAATGAGCATTTATTGTTTTAACAAATAAACATAGTATAGTGATAGAAATAATAAAAGTTGTAAAATGAACATGTTTTGTTTTTGAAAAACTTAAAGTCGATATTGTTCGCACAAATTATTGATATTTTGTCCTTATCTTTGCGTACCAATTCATTAAAATATGCTGTGTTATGTATCATGGTATTTTTATTTAATAACGCAGTATAACTTTTTTAGATACATTTGTATTGTGTAACTCTTGGAGCATGTTTTTATCTAAAAAAATTGAATAATACAGACAAAAACACAATTAACGCACTTCAAAATTGACCCCAGAATTTTTCAATTTGACTCCTCAAAATTTCAGTCCAGGGGTCATTGACTCCTGGTTTTTATGGAATGAGTGCTATATTGACGTCATCATTTGATTTTAAATAGAAACAAATTCGTACCCATATTTCGTAACCATATTTTTTTCGTACCTATTTTTTTTTACCCATTTTTTCGTCCTTAATTTTTTTTCGTACCCTCATTTTTTTTTCGTACCCATTTTGTTCGTACCCAAATGTTTTTTGTACCCTAATTTGTTCGTACACAATTCTTTTTTTGTCCCCTTTTTTTTCGAACCCAAATGTTTTTCGTACCCATTTTTTTTTCGTACCCAATTTTTTTTTGTACCCAAATTTTTTTGGTACCCAATTTTTTTTCGTACCCATTTTTTTTATACCCAAATGTTTTTCGTACCCAAATTTGTTCGTACCCAAAGTTTTTTTCGTACCCATTTTTTTCGTACCCAAATTTTTTTCGTACCCATTTTTTCGTACCAAATGTGTCCGTTCCCAATTTTTGTCTTACTCAATTTTTTTTTCGTACCCATTTTTTTGGTTCCCAAATGGTTTTCGTACCCACATTTGTTCGTACCCAAAAAATTGTTCGTACCCATCTTTTTCGTACCGAAATGTTTTTTGTACCCAAATTTTTTCGTACCCAAATTTTGTTTCGTACCCATTTTTTTCGTAGCCAAATTTGTTTCGTACCAAAACTTTTATTCGTACCCATTTCTTTTGTACCCAAATAGTTTTTTTTTCGTACCCTAATTTTTTTCGTTCCCTATATTTTTCGTATTCTAATTTGTTTTCGTAACCAAATTGTTTTTTTTTCCTACCCACATTTTTTTCATACCCATTTTTTTTTCGTATGGAATGAGTGATGTATTGGACGTCATCATTGATGACGTTCATTCGAACGAATGATAAAGGGGGCTAAGTTTCATTAAGTTGAGGCATATAGTCGCAATTTGAGCGCCTTGAAAACTGGTCGGTAACTTTTGCTGAAATTTGACATGAATATGGACAAGAATGCGATCTACCTGTTGGCGTAGGCATTATACCTGGGAAAAATCTAGTTTTTTTATTAAATCACGAAAAAGTTTCGCAAGTTTGACAAAACCGGAATTACAAAATGCGCTATGTGGATATACCGAATTCCTACCGAAATCCCCGAAATCAAACTTTGATATAAAACAATATTTCATTAGTGATTTCAGTGTATTTCGCAACAATCTATATTAAAATACGCAGTTTTTCGATAAATAAACAATATTAATGGGGATTTCGTGGGATCTCGGGGATTCCTGGGGATTTTGGTAATTGCGGGAATGTCGGTATTTTTTCACACCCGTCAAAATGGCCGACTTCTACAGAAAGAACGCTTAAAAAGTATTAACAAAATAACATTATCACAAACGATGTAAAGTGAACGCTACTTATCCGTTTTGTAGATAAGTATACGATCCATTGGAAAACACTAACATTTGACATAAAAAAACGCCAGTGGATATGGAAATCTTCAGCTTTCGAAATAGCAGACGGCGTCGACCAATGGCTGCGAAAAGAACGCGAGAAAGTATTAACACAATAACATAATTCAAAATGATGTAAAGTGAACGCTAATTCGCTGTTTTGTAGATAAATATACGATCTATTGAAAAACCATAACATTTTACATAAAAACACCCGTGGATATGGAAATCTTCTGCGTAACGAAATAGCAGACATCACACGGCGTCTCATCTGACTGAGTCTACGCTGTTTGCCAAGGCCGATAGTATAATGTAACTGGCAAGCATATATGCATAAGTAGGTTGTTTCGTGATTATTTACAAACGACTACATAATTCTTTTGGTTCAGCCAGTGCAACTTAACAGAAATAAGTATAAAAAGTTTCTACACCTGACAACAATATGCCAACTTAATACAAGGTAAGTTGTTTACATTATTTAAAATATTGCAAGCTTACAGTATAGAACAATAAACAGCTGGTACAATGTAATGTCATCGTTTTAATTTTAATAAGCCCGTGGTTAATTACCCTTTTTAATCTTATGGATCAATGCATCTCTTAACACCTTCAATTGACTTGTTTATGAAAAATATACACCCTCAGTGCATGTTATCCCATACACCATCACTCACTTACTAAGGCTCGATTGGTACTAAGGCTCGATTGGTCATTCTCGGCTCAGGTACTTCTTACAGGTACATGTACCCCGGGTACTCTTAACTTTACTTACATGTACCCCGGGTACGGTAAATAAACTTAAACATACCCGCAAATATTAGATTGTATCCGAGTTGTATATCCGCCAAAAATCCGATGTTAAACATGCTACAGATTAACGTAAAACAATATTGTTTACCTTAAACAATATTGTTTACCTTAAACAACCTTTTTTTTTTAAATCTGCATCAACATGCTTTTTAGTATGAGTGTTGAGAGGACGCCGTAGGAATAAGCAAGTAATCAAGAATACGTCTCTGTTTCTGCTTTTATTTCCTTCATGTATAATGATGATAAGGATTGACGACTAACATTGACGACAATGATCACAAACATTTACGACTAACACTGACAACAAGCATTGGCGACTAGATGTAACATTGACGATTCTCTACAATAAATGAAATTAACAATAAAAAATGAATAATAAGATTATAGTACAACAGATATGCTTTTCAAAGTATAATATAATAGCATACACTCATTAGAATAAGAGGTTTCATAAATAACAATTTGAAACATTTTCAATCAATATCGAAATATCTTATACAATATTTATTACACAGCATGAATTAATTGTTAAAACATAATATAAATACCGAATATGGTGTTCCCCATTTAACGGACCTCGCAAACCAAATAATGTTTCTTTAAAAAAATCTATGGCGTTAAAAAGTGAACGTGCAACGTCGCGGAAAATATTATACTTGACGACGTCATACAATGATGCGACTTTAAACAATTTAAGATTTAAAATTAAATCACATTTATGATTTTAACAATTAGTTTTGATAATATAAATGCCATTTAACAGAAAATTGACATAAATGTGAACATAATTAATTTTTACAACATAGCCGACAACAACCGATTTAGTGTTAAAATTCCCCGGTATGTTTTAGTAAATTTACCGTACCCAGGGTTTGGGCCTTACTAACTGTATTATTATTATATCTCACCGACTACCTTTACCTTGAAATTTATGTAAATTCCGGCTTTCTTTACTTTTATTTTTCATTCATTTGATTACACAATTGTTGACGTATCTCGTGGAAAATTATTTGAATCTTTGGATTTTAATGACGACAAGCTGGAAGTGTCAATTTATTTTAAAAACGAATCTAAGATGTATGTACATGTAAGTATTGTGTGTTTGTCATGCATAATTAAGTGTTTTCCAGAAAAAATTGAGTAGCCAGTTATATGGCCGGCAACTATGCAGTAAAACGAAAGCATTTGTGACATTTACTTGATATATTTGGGAAAAGTAGCCGGCATCAAGAGTAAATGTAACCGGCAAAATCACTGGCTGCCGGTATTTAAGTTAAGAGAACACTGATAATAGTAAACTAAATCTCTACGACAGGATTACAGCTTTGTAAAATTGTTTTTTGGGTGATAATGGTTAGCAATTCATACAAATGTTATTAAAAAATATTGTGGTTTAAAATTCATTTTGAGAATGGGATGGAAGAACAGAAAATGAAAGGGTATACAGGGATGAAAATTAGTGGTTTCCCGTGAGCCCGGGGCAAGTAGTTTTGGCCTGGACAACTCAATTTCCAAAGTTGATAGTCGGCATAAGCGTGCAAATGTTATAGTTTGCGTACCATCCCAAATATTTCCTATGTCCCTTGACATATTGCTTCCATATTTTGCATACGTGTTAACCAACATGACCCCAACCTAAAAACAAGAGCAGACAACTGTATCACTTGCATTTTGTAAGAATTATGACCCTTTTTCCACGTAGAATATGCATATTATTTATAAATCTACAGTGTTCGAAATTTGCACTAGCCCGGGGCTAGTTGATCTCGTTTTGGGCTACTGAATTTCCATGGGTACTAGCCCGATTGGCCTATTGATTTTTCAAACATTTGAAATAAAAAATGCTCAAAAATATTATTTTCATCCATCGCTTGAACCATATCTTGCGTTTATTTAGCGTCGTATCGCGTTTCCTCACCCTTCCGATTATGTTGACATGACGAGAGTTTGAATGACAAATTTTTTTTTGATACTGTGCGAATAAAATGCGGATCTACCCAGGTTGTTCAATTTGCTGTACTTTCAGCAAACCATACAAGTCTACAAATGTTTTTAATGTCCCCCATCTTGGATTTGTAATGATCTATTGACAAATCAACGCATTGAACTATCATATTTTAATAGAATATGTCAACCAAATTATATATTGATTGCGTAGTTGCTTGGTTACTTTTTACTGGTTTTCAGTTTAGGCAGTTTAACGATATGCATATTTTATTTCACGTGCAAAGACTTATATTGATATGTTTTTGGACAGTTGTTTCCGGATACGGTATTATCTGTCGATTTTAATTTATTTTCGACTTTCTTGATAAAAAAATATCTACAATGATGAATACACATGCGATTTTACGGATGGTCTGGTTGATATTTTTTTACATTGTACTCACCAGAATTGGACCTAGAAAGACTATAAAAAACAACAATAAGCTAGGGGGAGGAGACACTGCCCTCTATTCGCTTTATCATACGGCCTCAGACTTTAGGCTTAATGTTTCGGATTTCTAATTTAGGACAATTGACATCTAAAATTATTTACAGATTGGATAACAAAACCTTTGCTTCTTGACTGCATGTTAGGTATTGATTGACGAATATCGTCATACATAAATATTATAATCGTATTGTGTCATTGAAATATTATAATAACATTTCCTGCTAATTGGGATCAACTGTTAGTTGCAATCCTCATCATTACACCCTACCTGCAATAAAAACTATCCAGAACCGTCAAAAATATAAACTTATTTTAAAAACTTGTGATAAACAGTTCGGGCTAGTAAACTTTGGTTCGGGATAGTGAAAAAATCCATCTGGTAGCCCGAACGGGCTAGTGGTTTAAAAAGTGAAATTCGCACACTGACTTTATGTTAAATTGTGCGTAACACCCCAAATATTTCCTATATCCCTTGATATATTGCTTTCATATCTTGAATAATGTTAACGTGCATATTTTTATTAACGTCTTGTTATTGTAGTGTACATATTTTTCGGATTTCGGACAGTTCATTCATCGAGTATTATTGTTGTGGTTTTGTGAGTACTCTTCATGTAAAATACTGCTGTTTAGATGTTCAGTTTTAGTCGTATATCAGGATTCAATACCTATACCTTAGTGAAAATGGCATTGGAAGAACATTTGTTCATTGCATTAGATAGAATTAAACATTATTATTATCTATCTATCTTATTGTTTATTGCAGTTTCAGTAATATTCTGTCTATAAATGATTTCAACATGATATAATTATAAATCATGGCAGGCTAGGAAATGTGTATATATGAAGCAAAAATTAAAAATAGACAGTTCATTTTTTTCCCATTTACATGTATGTATATTTATCTATGTAGACATCTTTTGTGGTAAACAGTTATGCAACATGTCAGAAAACGCCCAGGACAAATATATCGACATAATGATTTTTTCACTTATGTGGGTGTATGTTGGCTCCACTTCACACGATACAGTCATTGTAGTTTAATTGAAAAATGCATCTTACAATGTGAGATGAGTTCTGGGTTCAAGCCCCAGCAGTGGCCTATCAAGTGTGAAATACGGAGCCATTATCATTAAATATACACAGTTCTTTCTTTAAACAATACAATTAAATATAAGGAATAATGTTAAAGGGGCATTGCTGCTTAGCTATTTTTGACATTGAATAACAGGGTTTATATACACCTCAAGGATAAATGCTTCTAAATTTGTAAAAAAACAAACCAGTCGAAGAGTGCAGAATATTAAACATTTGCAACTTTCTGATGTCTAAAATGTCTTAAATGCCACTTTAAGTTTGTTTTTTTTTGTACAAAATGACCCATTTTGTGCTGTCCATTATCGGTTAATGTTTTACGCTGTCAGGTCCAGAAGCGCTCATTCTGTAGCTTGTTTGGACCATAATCTATAATGCGACCAAGTTTCAGCAGATTCGGCCCAGTGGTTCTGATTTTATACCCTGTGCCTATTGAGTATAAGTACTATTACTCACTGATTTATGCATTATGAGCTCGGCTGTTTTCGGAAAAAACCTCAGGTTTTGTCATAGCCAGCTCATTGTGTCATGTCGTGTCTTTTCGCCATCCGGCGTCTGCCATGCTAAAACCTTAACATGAACCCATTGTACCCACAATTTTTTTTCGTACCCATTTGTTTGTACCCAAATATTTTTCGTACCCAATGTTTTTCGTACCCAAATGTTTTTTGTACCCATTTTTTTCGTACCCAATTTTCTTTTTTCGTACCCCAATTTTTTTTCGTACCCAATTTTTATTTATCGTACCCAAATTGTTTTCGTACCCACATGTTTTCGTACCCAATTTTTTTTTTGTACCCACTTTTTTCGTAACCACTTTTTTTGTACCCAAATTTTTTTGTACCCAATTTTTTTCCGTACCCAAATTTTTTTCGTACCCATTTTTTTTCTACCCAATTTTTTTTCGTACCCAAATTTTTTCGTACCCAATCTTTTTATTGCCATTTTTCTTCGTACCAAAATTTTTTTCGTACCCAACTGTTTTTGTACCCAAATTTTTTTATTCGTACCCATTTATTTTTTTCGTACCAAATTTTTTTTGTCGAAATAATCGGCTTTCAATTTGATTTGATCTCCCCACTCATTCCATCCCGCGAAACCCTTAAGGTGTCGCAACTCTGGTATTTTATTGTTAAAATCGCTTTGTATTTTGATTGATTTTGTGGATGTTATGATACGTTGATGTACAAAATTGGCAGCAGTTTGAAGGAAAAACCTCCTTTAAAGCATATATGTATACATTTTCAATGTGGCATTCTTCCTTTAGTCAAATTTGAGTTCAATGCTAGGGGTCCCACATTTTTCAAAATGACGCCTCTACATGAAACTTAATGACCTTGAACTTTATTTACAAAATGAACCTTATTCTGGTGTATTAATAGACGATATTGTGTTAATGCTTTTACTTTTTGCAGATGATATGGCAATTTTTGCGAAATCGCCTGAGGAATTACAAACCAATATAAATATTTTGCACTCATATTGTAAAACATGGGGACTTATTGTAAACACAGACAAAACAAAAATTATGGTTTTCAGAAAGAGGGGCAGACTGTTAGCAAATGAAAAATGGAGCTTCGATGGGGAAGAAACTAATGGTTGTAGACGATTTTAATTATCTTGGTACTGTTTTCAACTACACTGGGAATTTTAAGCTGAATCAAGAATATCTAGCAGGTAAAGCTATTAAGGCATTGAATATACTACTGCAACATTGTAAAAAGTACGAACTGATGCCAAAGATATTGTGCCAACTCTTTGATTCATTTGTTGGTTCTATACTTAACTATTCAGCAGAGGTATGGGGATTTAAACAATCAAAAGAACTAGAGAGAATTCACCTTAAATTTTGCAAACGTATTTTAAAACTTAAAACTAATACATCTAATGCAAGCGTATATGGGGAATTAGGTCGGTACCCTCTGTTCATTTCTAGGTATCTAAAAATTATTATATACTGGAGTAAAATTATACATACGAATAATATTATTATTAAAAAGGTTTATGAGCAAGCCAAGGAAGATTGTAACAATGGTTTTACAAATTGGGTTTCTAATGTAAAGTTATTGCTGAATAATTATGGTTTCTGTTAGATTCTTCGAAGATGCTGACAATGTCGATTTTAAATCTTTTATCATCATTTTCAAACAACGTGTCATAGACAATTTCATTCAGGAATGGTCCCAGAACATGCAGACAAACCATGTTCTTACTAATTATGTCCTCTTTAAAAACATTTTCAACTACGAATCATACCTAGGTTTACTACCAAGCAGCCTTAGAATGTTCTTTTGTAGACTAAGACTGTCGGTCCACCCCCTAAGAATACAAACGGGTAGATATGGTAGAAATAGAATTGATAGGGATCAGCGTTACTGTTTATTTTGTAATTCACAAGATATTGAAGATGAATATCATTTCATGCTTATATGTCCAATCTTAGATGAGATTCGCAAAAAATATGTACCAAAGTACTATTACCAACGCCCATCGATGTTTAAATTTTCGAAAATGTTGGGCATTGATACAAGACCAAATTAATTAAAATTTCTATTTTTATTAAATATGCATTAAATAAAAGAAACACATTGTTAAATGTAAGTTCATCCTCTTAAATAATGAAACTTAAACATTCTGAACTAACACAATTTATTTGATTAAAATATTCAAATGTTATATTTTTATAGTAAAGACCAGGTATACCGTATGTACTTTGCTACACACCGTATGTGCTGAAATAATATATTATATGAAGTAATGTACTTTATTGTATACCGTATGTTCTAAAACTATGTATTATATGAGTAACGTGACATGAATCTAAATCATGATTTGGTTTTTGTTATACTGACGATGTACATTGTGCAAGTCAAAATAAAACATATGTTCTGTTCTGTTCTGTTCCTAATAGAAACTGAAAGTACAGACGCTTTACAAATACATGCACAATGAGCGACGAATTATGTCAGATTGAAAACGCATGTATGTCTTCGTCAATTATATGGGCAGACTCTTTATTTAACTGTGAAATCAAGTCCGCAGAGCGTTTTAATAATTTTGACTGCTCCGTTATCCGTGAGCTTGCTGAATGAAAGCGTCGCCGTATAACGATAATAATACCAAAGTTAAGAGAAAATTCCGACTAGGGATGTGCCACACTTCCAACACATCAGCCCCGTTATGTCCTGAATAAATCGTCCGAGCGGAAGAGGAACGCCAGCGTCCCTTTGACGTTACGTGTTTTCCACGAGTTTCCCACGTCGCCGCCGACTTTCCCATCGACAACAGCCCAAGCGAAGGAGAATGACGACAACGATAATTCGTTGATTTTGGTTATTGAAATTACCGTACCATGCGTTGTCGCTGTTGTCGTCTGCGTTTGTCTTATCGTGTTTCTCGTACGACATAGGTTAGCCAAAGCGGCGCAAACGAAGTACGCGATAAAAGAGGTCGAGAAATCTCGGTCGCTTCATCGACGATCCATCAGCATGTTATCGTCAACGCCAATAAATCCGTACGATCTGGCGAGAGCTTACGCGAAGTTATCCATCGACGTAATCATCGGAGAAACGGAGAAACCACTAAACGACGACTATTCCAAGTTGCGTTATTCGTTGAACGACTACGCTGACGTCACCGATACTTTGACGCCGACGCCGAGTAGCTCAGGAATGGTTGCGTCGCAGGAAATCTCGTCGGAAAACGGCGACGACGTCATGGAATCCACGACCGCTTCGTTTGGTCAGCTTTATTCTGTGGTAGACAAACGAAAGCAGCGTAAGCGAATAATCGGAGCTACATGCGCTAACGCTGCTGACTTCGTTGACTCAACCACAGCCGGTGTCGTTGATTGTGACGTCACCAATGACGTCACTGGGTATGAAGATGTGGGCGTCGGGCGTTACGTCGTGGATAGCGTCAACGCTGTTGTAGAGCGTGACGGCACTTGTAATGTCGTTACGGACGTCGAGAGTGGCGTCGCGGACGACTTCAATAATGACGTTGAGAGTGACGTCAACAATGAAGAAGTCGCTGATGACGTCAACAATGACGATGCGATGTCTGAAGAACATAACGTTGGTCACAAAAGAATGGCGTGGCACGAAGATAGTAATTACAATCACGATTTCGGTGACGATGGCAATGACTTGTATTAAAAGCCAATTCGTATAAAATTATGTAAATAAAGTAGAACATTGAAGATTGAAATAGTGAACCAATGTGTGTAAAAAATGTCTTAGCAAGTACTATATTTATAGTTTATTATTTGACATAGTTGAATTAAATAGATAGATACTTTGATGAGACATGGGCGTGTCTAATTATTATTATTATTTTATCTTATTATTATTATTATTATTATTATTATTATTATTATTATTATTATTATTATTATTATTATTATTATTATCATTATTTATAATTATTATTATTATTATTTATTTTTATTTTTTTATTATTATTAATATCATCATTATTATTACAACTGTTATTTTTATTATTATCATTATTATTATTATTATTATTATTAGTAGTAGTAGTAGTAGTAGTATTAATGCAACACTTATCAACGAAATCAAAAGTCAAACAATCGATTGGATTAATAAGAAAGTTTGCACTGTCTGAATTAAACTGTGAAAACATCGAGTCACGTCTATGATTTTCTCAAAAATTTCTTGGTCCCCTTATATGCTTGAGAGTTCGGTGTTGAGAAAATAATTTGTTTTCCGAGATACATACAAGTATTTTAACAAAAAATTCTGACAACTATCAATATTTAACAAATAATACCATTTCGACGCGATACAGTTACAGAACAGTTGATGCACTGATAAATACGTGATTATTTTTACCATAGTTAAGCGATACTGAAACCAGCTGTTTCATTTATTTCATACGCAACTTTCCAGATATTATGTTTTGCATTTTTGCCCATGCTGTAACAGATTTGGATTTCGTAATGGTGAGGTAAGATTGTTTCTGTTAATAACAATAATACAAATTAAATAACTATGATGATGATGATGATGATGACGACGACGACGACGACGATGACGACGACGACGATGATGATGATGATGATGATGATGTTGATGCTGCTGCTGACGATGACGATGTCGACGATGATGATGATGATGATGATGATGATGATGATGATGATGATGATGATGATGATGATGATGATGATGATGATGATGATGATGATGATGATGATGATGATGATAAAATAATAATAATAATGATAATAATAATTGTAATGATAATAATAATTATTTTTAATAAATTATAATAATAATTATTATTATTATTATGTTTATTAGTAGTTAATTTCGACTATTTGGTTCGTATGTCACTTGCGCATGTTTAGTTTGAGGCAACTAATTATATTAACTGTCTGATACCATACAGCGAGTATAAATCTAACATACAAAGCGCGCATTGGGAAAACGGGGCTTAATGCATATGCGTAAAATCGCGTCCAATATTGACCAGGTAGGACTTCACAGGCTAAACCAGAACGACACTTCATGCATTTACAGTATTTTTCTTGTAAAGGAAGTGTCTTGTAAGAGAAAATTCAGTTAAGACGGAATGTGTCGCCCCTGATTAGCATGTGCGGCTAACTTAACGCAATTGCATTTAACCCAGTTTTCACAGAGAGTGTAATATATTTACTGTCTGATAATATACTGTGTGTATATAGATCGTACACTATCTTTCCTGTTTGAGCTGGTTAACGCAATGGTCCTAGCACGAGTATATACGTATATACTATTTTTTCTGTACATAGGTCTTTCTTATGTAAATTGACCTACTATGAGAACACGCCTGCATGTTTCAGCTCCGTAATTACGCCTATTCCGTTAGGCAGTCCTGTCATAGTATTTACATCGAAATGTCACGCATAAGTCACACAACTTTGATGCTGTCGCCATTTTGCACTTTTCAGAAAACAATGATATATCGTAAAATCATTAGTATTCGTAAAGTATTAATTTTCGTTGGTTCCGAGGGTTGACCGATCATCCACGCATTTATTAAAAATAAATAGGAAATGAACGACGCGATTCCCTCATGTTTTTTTTTCTCCGAACAAACAGCACACATAACAAAAATAAACGATTTTACACGTCCATGAAAAATGCTAAATTTTACGCCTACCAATATAAACGAGTTTACAGTACACGTATAACATAAGTGTGGCGTAGTGCAACACAATATAATAATGGGACAAGTTTGTTCCAATTTCGGTGATCACTTAAAACTGACTTTTTAAGTTTTAGATTCCATTCAACCGGGCGTGTGTTTCAAATTTTCACGCTCTCTTTTGCTCAATAGGCGTTTGTTATCAAACGAAAGGTGGACTTGCTCGGTATAATAGGAAAATGTTCTTCAATATGGACAAATCGTGGTAGAATTACGATAGAAATACCAATAAAGATATGAATAGAATAAGTACGATATGTATGGCGTGATATTGACATTTAACTTCGATGAAATACTTAAAGGCAGTCAAAATCATGGCTGTCTTGTATGTATTGCAATTTTTATAGTTAAAATTTGGATTTTAAAATCAATATATAGATACCTTTTGTCAATATTGAGAATTGAATGCTGTGGGCGGAATAAAAACAGTTCGGATTTATGCGATCGTAGGTACTTTTGTTAAAATATTAAGCGATTAATGAATTTAAATTAAATACATAAAAAAAACTATACGTTTATCTATTTTTAACAAACAATGAAGTAATACATGTAAGTAATAAAAATAAAAAAAAAGATGCATTAATTTCCTGTCTGAAAAATTGAGCATGTATTTATTGTAAAGTGACCTTTTCACGTTTTGGTAAATTGACAAACTAAAAAAAATATGTATAAGATTTGCAATTTTTTTGTTGTAGTCATAATATTTGCGAGGAAACAGTAATACTGACATTTACCGTGATCTGAAAAAATCCTTCATATGCATCTCTTGACGATGAAAAAACCCTGAAAATTATCAAGCTTTACAAATGCGAAATGATTGAATAATTTGGAGAGTTCTGTTGATATCGTTAGATATTGGGATATAACAAGGATTGCTTATACTAGTATGTAGTATTAACTACGTCAAAGACTATGTTAGGAAGGATGGCCGAGTGGTTAAAGCGCTGGACTTTTACACCAAGGGTCAATGGTTTAGCCCAGTTGTGGGTTACCTTTGTTCTTTCTTAAATGTTATTCTTGTTTGTACTTAAGCTATTTATTAAGAAAGCAGCATTTAATGACAAACATAAAATCATGCCACAATCTGTGAAAAGTTTCCTTCAATTAATGAACAGCTATGTCAGATATTTTCATGCCGGCACTCAACAAATGCAATAAAATTATTTACAATTTGACACATTCCACAAATTCTTAGAATGGTTGTATATATTACGGACAATACCAAACAACGTTTACCCTTTGTTGAAGACAATAAATGCTTACATGCATCTGCTATCTTAGCGAATTTGATGATAAGACCCTCCGGCACGAATGTCGAAACTACGAGTGCAATATGAGAAACAATAACGAATTAACAATATAATGCATATAGCTTTGCCACAACTATGGATATATAGCAATAACAAATGTACTTTTACTGCGACAGATGTTAGTTTAATATAGTCGTCACATGATCTACGAAGGCGACATATGTCGACTGATTCTATATGGCCCACATTTATTATATCACATGGGTCAGGCACGCCTCTTTGAGAATTAAAATAATGTCAACATGTTTGAAATGGCAGCACGGTATATTAATAGCACATATTGTTCATTATTTGGTGTTATATTGCCAAAGATAATATAATACAACTAAATATTTTTGTAGACTATTTTTTTCAAAGCGCAATGTCATGGACAATTTACTCTATAACTATATTTTGCTGTGTTCACATAAATTGAATACAATTATGTTTATCCGCATTCTTCAAATACATTGATGGAATACTACTATAAGCGTTATATATCTTTCAGACATCTACAATTCTCTCAAGATATGATGGACCGACATTCAAGAACTCGAAAGTAAAGATTACTTATTTTCGAGTAACTTCATTGTCTGAGGTTACAAAAAGGTCAAAAGCAAGTAACTCCGGAGTTGAGAAAAGCACAAACAGGTTGAATGTCGAAGTACAAAGAGTGTCCTCTTTTAAGACATTAAAACGTCCAGTTATAAACAAGAGAAATGAAAATAAAGGTTTCGAACTATTTTCCGGACCTAGTAAACCAAAACATAATGGATTGACTTTAGACGATTTGCAATCATTGACGCCATTTAAAAATGGCGTCGATTTAGTGACGCAAGAATCTGTTGCTGAACTGCATAAAACTACACCCAAGTGTTCATGAAGTATTTTTTTCCGGAAGTGACGAACGATCTCCGAATAACCGACGAAGATTTACGAGGATTTCCGATTCACAGCCTTGCAGTTGCAGTCATATGCGAGGCCATTTCAAAAGGAGATGATCCGTACAAGTTTTACTGTATAATCGAAAAGAATAACTTGGAAAATGTGCTGACTGAATTGTACACTAGTGTACATTGGAAGAAATTGGGTAAATATTGATTTATGCCATTGGTTATTAACAAAAAAAGTATCTACATAATAAATATAATAAGGACAATGCACTAAATAAATGATGCAATTTCACAAACCTTCAGTCGGATATCGTTGACCTTCTATTTCATGTTGATTGAAAAGAAAAAGTAAATGAAAAAGTAAAACATAACTATATTATTTAACTTCATTTTGCACTGTTTTGATAATTGAAGATGCATTCAGTTCAGGAGAATGATATACCAATTAAATTTTAATATACACATTAAATAGTTATTTGGTCGATTACCTTTCTATGGCCATTCCTCTCCTGCCTCTGATTCCAGCAGGGCAGTTATTACTTACTGGCGATCGATTGGTCATTGTCGGCTCGGGTATTACTTACATGTACCCCGGGTACGGTAAATATACTTTATCGTACCCGGTCGATATTAGACAGTACCCGAGTTGTATGTCCGTCCTAAGTCCGATGTCGTAAAATGCGCTACCGATTATCTTAAACAAACTTATCTTTAAAAAAAACTGCATCAACAGGCTTTTGAGTATGAGTTTCGATAATATAGAGGCCATTTAACAGAAAATTGACATAAATGTGAGTATAATTAATTTAAAAAAAAAGCCGACAACGACCGATTTAGCGTTAAATTGCCCTGGTACCTTTTAGTATATTAACCGTACCCGGGGTACATGTAGGTATACTTAAGAGTACCCGGGGAACATGTAAGTAGTACCCGAGCCGACAATGACCAATCGAGACTTACTGGCATCACTAAGTATTCTAGCATTGGAAAACCAGGTATTCGAGGAAAAGAGTGAGCTGAACGCCGTAATATTACTACTGTCGAAACCTCGAAAGTCCGACCGGACTTGTTATTTGTTGTTATTGTTTTCTCCAGGGTTCTCCATGTACTGCGCTCTGTACCCGTCCGTAGTGAGAGACGCACGGACGAACATCAGTTTGCAAGACTTCATTGACGATGATGGGTAAGCTTTTTCTCTGTCTTTTTAAATAATGTTTAATTATTTAAATTCGTTGGCAAGAAATTTCGTGGATTTCTTATGTTGGAATAGTAAGAAATATGCCTCGAATGTTTGCCGTTTTGTCGACCATGTGGGAATTTATAAAAAAAAACGACGAACTACTTTCAGGCCGGAGTGGGCGGACCGTATTATTGAGCTCATGACGGAGCCCTCTTGGACGATGGGATGGGTGCAAAAAATGGTCCGCGGTCATGTGACAGAGGAGGAATACAACATGGCGATGAACACACTGTTCGTCAAATTGCACATGTTGGACCCGCAGCCTGTCATTCCGACCTTTCATCTGCTGAATCACATCCGAGGTACGTGCTGGAAATAATTAAATATACACATATTTAGGTGTTGTCCTTATTTGCATATAGGTACATGTTGGCAACATATCTATAGAACATAGTTGTGTTAATAACATATCCACAGGTACGCTATGGTGTTAATTATATATGAGCCGCGCTCTGCAAAAATGAGGATTATGCATGTGGGTCCCAGATTAGCCTGGGCAGTCCGCACAGGCTAACCAGGGGAGAAACTTCCGTTAAAACTTGATTTTTGCTACGAAGAGACTTTTGTAAAACAAAAAAAAATATCATAAAAGCGGAAAGTGTCGTCCCTGATTAGCCTGTGCGGACTGCAAAGTCTAATCAGAGACGACACTTTACGCATATGCATTAAACCCCTTTTTCACAGAGCACGGCCCATATCCATAGATACGTGTTGGCATAAATTATTTATCACCTTATAATCACATTCAAACATTGGTGCAAATAAAGTATAGACAAAATAGACAGGTTTCCCGTTTGTTTGATGATTGTAAATCATTTTTCCGTATTCATTGGTTTGAACTATCGAAAAACTGTGTTTTCGCTTTTTCTACAACATTCTCCTTTTTGTATCGAGTTATTAATACTTTGTTTGATTGATGGCTTGTTACGTTGCATTTGGCTATAATAAGGTACATGTATATAATAAATATATAAGTGTATGATTGTGACAGCGGGACTGTCGCACAACCACTTCATGAGACACAACCCACCGAAACATGCAATAGCTTACTGATTAAATAAACTTAATTTAGTAATACACATTTCGCAAGGTATATAAAGTGACTTAATAAAATAACGTATATTTTGTAAGCAAAGAGTTTGTGTCTTCATTTCAGCTCTCCCGGAATGCAACCTAGAGCTGGCCATCCGGGACTACCTCGGAGGCCCACTGGACGCTGCGGCACTCAGCGCGCATGAGCGGACGGCCGTAACAAAGGAGACCATGCCTAGCAACGGCACGTCGCGCATGAGCCTCGACAAAATCAAAGTTTTTAACGGCATTGACGTCGAGGAGTTTATAATGACGGAAGCACGTAACGTCGGCGTCTGGAACGGGCGACGTCCCGACAATAAAAGAACTAGTGACCTCCAGGATAGATGCAGCGTCATGTAATCTCGTGATCACATTTGGCCGTTTCCGGTTCTCGTCGAAAAAAATGCGCATGCATCCAGATGTCGGAAAAAGCTCGCAAACCCTTTGTAATAAGCATCAATTGTTCGTCTGTGACAACGAAATGAACAAACGCATGCGTTAGTTGTGACGATGTTACAAATACGTTTCGTTGACTCGGACCTTCTATCTAATGACGTCGAGGTCTGGGCGGATTTATACAATAACACATGTGTTTTGATTTTATGGGAGAAAATCTCCAGTGTGCTTCCATATTGAATGTAATTTTGTTCATTCGACTTATTTTGTACCAAAATCATCATATGTGTCATCTGTGAATGTTTTAATTGTTAAGCGTACATGTTGGGTGTGAACAAATGCGAATAATACGGTATCGATGCATAAGTTATGCTATTCACACATTTTTGAATGTATGACAAGTATTGATAAACATTTCGTTTGTAATACGTAACGATTTAATATCATACATCGATGACAAGCGACATTTACACGTGTTCGCTTCAACGCTTGTTAATTATGGTAGATCTAATAAGTCACAGGCTTATCAGGGACGACATGTTCCGCCCAAACTGGATTCTCGCTAAGAAGAGACTTTCTTTAAACACAAATACCATAAAAGCGGAGACTGTCGTCCCTGATTTGCATGTTAACATGCATTAAACCCAGTTTTCCCAAAACGCTGCTCTTATTATTCTTTTTATCGCATAATGTTCAAAGTTGTGCCTTTGTTATTATTATTAATGGTTGCTAAATATGTTAATATTTGAATATATAATTTAATATGTTGTATATGTAAATATATTTGTATATATGTAACATAAAATAACATGTAAATATGTTTGAATATGTTATATGTAATACAAAAAGTTGTTGCGATGAATTCATATTTTATTTACGTTTAAAATTAAAATAACACAATCTAATATTTATATAAAATAAACAAAACTGAATTGGTACAAAAGCATGTTCTTGTTTTTATTCCAAATCGCACGAAACAGCGTCTACGTTGCATGTTATGATCACCTGAAGTCTATCTTTAGTTGTGTAAACTATTTCAAAATATTCAAAGCTGCAGCCTAATAATGGATACTTATACATTTAATTAAAACCATCGATTTAGTCAAGACAAAGTATGAGGGTATGCTGGATTCGCAATATTCGTGTGTGTTTATGTCTGTTTTACTTCCTGTCCTTGCCCGTCCGTCTTCCTGTCTGTCTGTCTGACCGTCTGTGTGTCCGTAGACAAACAATTTTTCGATTGCCGATTATAACTCCTACACTATTTAAGGTACACCAATAATAAATGCATGCACTTAACCTTATATGAAAAAGATGCGCATGTGCAATTCTGCATCAGGCTTCGTTAAAACTTGTTCGAAAATTATGCCCCCTGCCCTTCGAACATTGAATCATTGTAACATGATTATTGTACCCTACTTGCTACATATCGTACGGACGGACGAACACAGACAGGAAGAAAAACATACGCGACTAATTTGCCTTGGTAAGCTGGTTTACCAGTTCTAACTGCACTGATGTCCTACTTGATTTGGAGGTATGGGAAGAATTTCCCGAGAACCAACCCCCGGGAGAAAGTTTCGTCCCTACTAAGACGGGTTAGCGCAGTTTGTAGAGTGCTTGGCACCAAATATGAGAGTCGCGAGTCGGTTCCTCGGTCCGGTCTCAGGTCACATTACTATTGCGCGGGCTGGTTATTCAAACCTTTCTACGGCCATCCTCCCCATACCTCTCATTGAAATAAGGCAGCTATTAGTTTAAAACCATGTTTTTAGCTCGATCGCATAGAAACTCTTAGGCTTATATGAAACGCTCTTGAGTCCGTTGCCTGGGCCTAGCCAGTACTTGCTGTCTATGGGTGAGAACTTAACAACGCTCAAACAGTGGGGATCAAACCCGTGACCTCCCGATCGCTAGGCGGACACAATAACCTTTGCGACACAGCGATCTTTAAACGCCAAGGCCGTTGCTTCTGGCCAATGTATGTTCAGTTAGAACTGCTAAACCAACAAACCAAGGTAAGTGAGAGTTGGTAAAGTGAGCGCCTTGACGAGAATGCATATCGTGGAAAACAGAGAAATCAGTGAAACATCTAACAACAAACAAAAAAACAAAACTGTGACACGTTCGGTTTGATGAGCCGTGCTCTGTGAACACGGGGATCAATGCATGTGCGTAAAGTGTTGTCCCAGAACAGCCTGTGCAGTCCGCATAGGCTAATCAGGGACGACATTTCGCTTTCATGATATTTTCGTTTCAAGAAAGTCTCTTCTTAGCAAAAGTCAAAATTTTGCGGAAAGTGTCGTCAATGATAAGCCTATGCGAACAGCACAGGCTAATCTGGGACGGCACTTTACGCACATGCATTAAACCGCTTTTTCACGGAGCACAGTCCATATGTATGAGTGTATAAAGCATATTAACACATTTAATTTAATTCAATTTTATTTTATTTCATTGATCACATAAGTAATTAAAATAGGTAAACACAATTTATGACTGTCTACGTATTTAAACCATCCGTTCACAGCATTGATGAATGGTTGTTTATGTTTAATGTTTACGATGATTTTAATGTCTTGTCGTGTCAATAATAAACATGCATTGATGCTACTTCTTTTGAATGGATCAGAGATTATCATAATAAGTTTAACCATTAATACACTTTATATTGCAGTTATTGATTTTCACTTTGAGTGTAAGAAGGCTCCACATTGCTTGTATACAGCATCTATTTGAAAATGAATCAGGTTTTATTCTATGAAATATGAGCGATTTTTAAATGAAAGGTTTAAAGACGTGCGCTAAAAAGTAAACAAGGAGAAATTAACAAGTTTATGGATGATAGAGTGATGTGGGCTTTTCTTATTGATTGATTTTAATTAAATTCTAATATGATTAAAAGGCACCGCTGTATAAGTTGTAATAATTTGAACGTTCAACATTAAATAACGTATTAGTAAACAGTTACATTTTATTTCGCAAATACGCATCTACGTTTATTTTTTAAAATCATCTACGTCTAATGTTTTAAGTCATCGACGTCTAATGTTATAAACTGATTTGCTACATGCGTTGCAATATAGTAGAGAAGTAAACGAGCTTTATACCAAGAAAGATACAGGACTTTTAATTACATAACTTTTATCAATTGATAAACAACGTTTCCATCAAATGGAATTATTTCACGAGCAAAGGAACATTCGATAGAGTAATAAGACTTTAAGGGAACAAATATTATAAGTGGGGAGGGACTTAAAGGATTTGTAAACAAGTTCAAAGAACCTAAACATGCAGGTTTTGGAAAGAAGAAGGTTTTTCGGTAGTGTTTTCATTCTGACGACAATTTTATGTGCATGTAATAAGTATAAATTGTTATTGTGACGTCAAATTTCATCATTATCATCATAAAACACCACCTTAATAATGACATTAATATAGTAACTGTATCGGTACCACTTCCATCATCTTGACAAACACCGACGACATCATCAGCAAACAAATTTTCTTTAAGAACAACAACAACAGCAACAAAAAGAACTACTTTTACATGAAATATCAAAAACAACAACAACTACTACTACTACTACTGCTTCTTTAATTAGGAATAGCTTGTATTCAATGTAAATTGTTTTTATTTGAATTTAAAAACAAATAACTGTGATGATGATGATGATGATGATGATGATGATGATGATGATGATGATGATGATGATGATGATGATGATGATGATGATGATGATGATGATGATGATGATGATGATGATGATGATGATGATGATGATGATGATGATGATGATGATGATGACGATGATGATGATGATGATGATGATGATGATGATGATGATGATGATGATGATGATGATGATGATGATGATTATGATGATGATGGTCATCATCATTTTTACTTAAACTTTCATTAGTATTAATTTATTATATAAATTAAGTTGCTGTTGTTCCTGTAACTAAGTGACTACTTCTGTACTACAACAACTATTGATACAACTTTCATTATTTGTTTATCAAAGCGCTGCGAGGTTTAAAAGTAAGTTTTCTCATTCACAGAAGGATGTGGCGACATCGGTACATATAACCCCGGAGCGCACATTGCCAATACCGGAACTGGTATCGGTAGGTCGTTTTAGACATAGTTTCCTCCGTTTTATCGTTATTGTTATATATGCAAAGTGGACTCAATGTAATTGATAACATACACGTAAACGGTCATTGATGCCAAACACGTAAACGGTCATTGATGACAAACACGTAAACGGTCATTGATAACAAACACGTAAACGGTCATTGATAACAAACACGTAAACAGTCAATGATAACCAAAACGTAAACAGTCATTGATAACAAACAAGTAAACGGTCATTGAAAACAAACTCGTAAACGGTCATTGATAGCAAACACGTAAACGGTCGTTGATAACAAACACGTAAACAGTTATTGATAACAAACACATAAACAGTCATTGAAAACAAACACGTAAACGGTCGTTGATAGCAAACACGTAAACGGTCATTGATAGCAAACACGTAAACGGTCATTGATAACAAACACGTAAAGAGTCATTGATAACAAACACGTAAACGGTCATTGATAGCAAACACGTAAAAGGTCATTGATAACAAATACGTAAACAGTCATTGATAACAAACACGTGAACAGTCATTTATAGCAAACACGTAAACGGTCGTTGATAACAAACACGTAAACGGTTATTGATAACAAACACGTAAATTAACACATAATTTTTAATCTGAACTCTTTACACGTTTAGGGCTGACATTTTTATTGGGTCTTCCAAGTCGCCTTGCTGCGGAACGCTCAACAACTGGAAATTCTTTGTGACGTCAATTTGGGACGTCACGATGCATCTATGGCGGCCGACATCGACATCAAGTTACGAACTTATTGCGCAACAAACATTTACAGGTAACGGAGATCAGACAAACTTAACTTGATTTTATTTAACAAGTTCCACACTAAAGTACAAGCTAATTCTCGGAAGGTTATTAAAAAAATCTGCATATCTTTACACTGAAATTAAAGAGGGAATAATGACATTCGGCGTTTCGATTATTTTGTTTTACTTTGATTTTTTTCACGAATAGAACAAGTACACTGTTATACACCAACGCCTAACAAATGTTCGTTATAAATTAAAACAATCAGTTGCCACAATTTTAGTCACCGATATTCTGATAACATAAAAGGCACAGCAAAATATTGAACATCAGACATGTATATTGAGTGTTTGTCAGAAGAGAACGAAGAACTTTCACATGATTTTCTTAATAATTTTCCGGTCCTAATAATGTATTTAAAATGAACAAATTCTCAGCAATAACATAAAAATAAATAAAGAACTTCCACATGATTTACTTTATAGTTTATCGTTCTTTATTTTGTATTTTAAATGTACAAATTCGCTTATTTTCAGCCGCCGTCGGACTAAACACTCCTTTGTCGACGGGTACAGTAGAGGTTGAAATCGATGACGTCATAGGGTGGTATGTGTGACATCACTCCATGTTCATGGCCGTTTTTGATTTAAGATTGTTATATTTATATACGATATATAAAACAGTTCATATGTGTGTGAATTAATGAACACTATTCACTTCATACACTTCCGGTTCATAGAAAACATTGTATCAGATGGTCTGCCCTTCCGTAAATGTTAGTGCTGCTATCGCGGTTAAAAGTGAATAGTGTTACCAGTTGACTGTCTTTTGGCCCTATTCCACCACGAAAACAAGCCCAAGATTCGCTACGATTTATCACATTTATTGAATCGGGAAGACTCGTGACAGTCTACGATTCAGTTACGACACTGGTACGATTGAGTTACGACGAATCGTGGGGTTCGGTTGAAGTCTTGCAAATAGGGTCGCGACTTCACTACGATGTGTAAGAATCTTCTGCGACTGTACTACGAACGATGCAGATCGGTCACGACTAAGCTAGGACCTCACCGAACGCACCCATTAATTCGGCGCCAATATCTACTGATATTGATTCTAACACCGCATGCGACTTGTTTTCTATAGACAAAGAAGGAAATCAAGTGTGGGTTATTCTGCAATAAATTGTGGGCGGAGCTTTATGTTTCGAAAATAGTTCCGAATAAATAAAGAAAAAATTGCAGTAAAATGCACGTGCTAAATCCCGCTATAAAAGAAATGCAATAAATGTAGCATGTATGTAAATGTAATGAAACAACAAATTGTATATTTAGTGATAAGTGGCTTGACCACGCCTGCAAAGAATGTTTTTTTTTAAGAAACGTAATTAAGAAAACATTTATAGCATGTCAGCTTTTCAAAAGAATTAATACACGTGTGTTCATTTAGTTTCTATTAGTGTTGTTCTCAGTGAAAGTGATGTAATTTGCAAAATATTTATGAATGAAAACGACGTCATATGTTTGTACAATTCAATGACGTCACTAAAAAGTGAACTTTGTACTAAGAAGGGCAGAGTATTGAAAAATATACTTCACGTCCAAAAGCTTGAACCAAATCAATCCGAATCGTGTTAGAATATAAATAATATTTTTATATGATGGCTTGTTGTCGAATAACCGACAGTAAGGAGTATAGATTCGTGTTATCAAAGCACTCGTGCTCCGCATCCGTGATTTAATTCCTACGCATCTATACTCCTTACTGTGGGTTATTCGACAAAAAAACATGATAGAAAAATAATAATTCTTAATCATTCTTCACAAAATCGTAACTGTTTCGTAACTAAATCGCGAGAATCTTAGCGGGCTCGCAAATCACTCGGGGTGAACTCTTGAGAGTCTTGACAAAGTCGTAACTGATTCGTAGACAGATCACGTGATCACCGATTTCCCGATTGAGTCACGAATTTCCTACGATTCTATCACGACGCCCAAGAACGCACTACGACGCTTTTACGAGTCAACTGCGATTAAATTCTGTCTTGGTCAAATTTTAAACACGTTTAAAATCTGGCCACGATTTTTCCGGACCTCACGAGTTGAAGGAATCACTTACGATCGGCCCGCGACTAACAACGAATGAGTTAGAACCTTCGCCGATTGAGCTAAGAATGTCCCCGACCTCAAAATATTGGAAATCGGGACAAATCGTGGGTAATCGGGTCGAAGTGGAATTCCCCTATTTGTTTTTGTAACGCAGGTACACATCCGGTGCAGAGCTCATTCCTTCCAGCGTCGCAGCGGGTTCGAGCACCCAGAACCAGGTGCTGGCGGCCCCGGTCGTTGGGACGGAAGTTCCCTGGGCGATGACGCCGGATACTGCCAATACCTACGCCGCCGGAGCGGTTGTGACTGCCAGTAAGTAGCGGTTGTCTATGTATATTGCCAGCGACGGGATTCTCACATATTTACATCGTTTGAAAAAAGGGTACGTCTATCAACATTTGGTTTTGTCGTCGCTCACTTTGTCCTTTTTTTAAAGTTCTTTTGGCCATTGATGTGATTTATGTGGTTGTTATGTTTGGTGTGATTGAGTGATTCATATAATTTGATGTGATTGACGTTATCGATATAATCAATACGATTGCTGCGAGTCTGAGTATGTCTTAAAGAAGAAAAACATACAAAGAAGAAACCAATGAAACAAAAACAAAACCGACAATAATTTGTATTATCAGTTAATAGTTATGTTATGAGCTCGCATTTATTTCATTATGCGTATTCAGATGAGGATCCAGTAATCGTGGACGATAGCGTCACAATCAGCGACACTAAGACGTCACAGCCGATATTTATCATTGACGTCACGGATGCGGACACAACCGATCTCGTGGCGGTTACTTCCGGTTTCAGCGTCATGAAGACTGCCGGAAGTTCCCTTTTCTCGGTGGTTAAGACTGCCACGGGATGTACGTCTTGAAACGATTATTTTCAGCAAGGAAATATATGATCAGCCTATGATAGATATGAGCCGGTCTTCGAATATTGTAAACTCATTATTATTCGTGGGACATGAATTTTCTTGATTTCAAGAGTTGACCGACAGTGTGTGTTTTTCTTTACCATTTTGGGAATGAGGCCGTGTCCCTTTGGATGGGGAAAATTTGCGTCATTTTGCCTAAATTGGGGAATCAGTGTTGTAATTGTTTTGCTAAAAGATGCTTCAAAATTGAGAACATAAGTGATTTCAGTATTATATATACTAAGGTTGAGCTCATATGGATAAGAAATGGACAAAATATTGAGATCAATTCTTTTTGCAAACCTTCTATTGGGAATTTTTAGCTCTTATTTCGAAAAAAATATACCTTTTTCCATTGGGAATGGGGCCGATTACCAGACTTGATTTTGATTGGAAAAAAAACACAACAACAACAATGCATTATAATCCATAATTTTGCCAACCACTGATGAACTTTATATTATGGCATTCAAAAACTTGGCTGCTATCTCAAAGGACAAGAAAGAAAAGGTCAATATCACACGTTTGGGTCAAAATAATTCTTTGGGGGCATTTGTTACTTACAGTGACAGCACGTGAACATTACAATGACTTAACTTGTTCAACAGTATTTAACTTCTTCAGGCTTAGCAACTACTTTATGTACATAGTTGTATGCCGTTGTCCTCCAGTACTTAGTTTTCATAGTACATGTATAGGTACGGCTTTTCAAATAAATAAAAAAAATCTAGACGACATTGTCTAGTGAAAAAACCCTGGTTATCTCCATACCTTATTCTTTAACAATATATATCAATTCAAATTTTCAGATGATATTCGCAGCGGCGCCTCCTTGAGTGCCGGAAGTTATCCACTGACTATCACTGCCACCGACCGCTGCGGCGACACTTCCACCGGAACAATTACAGTCACCGTTACGAATACAGTAAGTGTTACGTCATCAGTGACCCGTCAGAAATCGCGTGACGTCATACACAACGTGACGTAAAGAACAGTGTGTCGTTAAAGAAAGTTGACGTCGAAACAAGTTGACTTGTGAATTAAGATTAATTTCAGTTATAATCCTGGTCGACGATAATAAGCTAGTCTTATGTGGGTATTTTGTCCAAGCTAATTTTGCTCTAAAAGTAGTGCTAAATTCGGTGCATGCCAGATCTATCAGAGTAAAACATTGTGTGAGCTTACCTTATTTTTTCTTTTTATTTATTGGGGAATATCAGTGAACCATATATGAAATATTAATTCAATTATTGCTTAATATTATTAATGCTTTTTAATGGATAATGCATCGAAAAAATTCTCAGAGATTTAAATATGATAATCTACTGTTTTGATGAAAGTGAAAACTTTCGCTCATGTTCACTTTTTACTGTAAAATGACATCGTTTTTAGGTCATTACGTGATTATTTCAGAAAAATCCCTATTCCCATTTAATTAAAAAATATGTTCATGAATGAGTGAATATATTTATTTTCTATGTCATTACAAGCGGATGTACAAAATTATTGTCTTGTTATTTAATTCTTTTTAACAGTTTATTAACATTTTAAGAGGTTTAAACTTAAGACCTTCGCGGGAATAATACATCCGTCATTTGATCGTAAAAGATAATGAAAGAATTCACTTTTTGTCTCATTAATAGTTTTTTTCTGTTCGAAATAAGTAATAATATTGCATATTTTTCTCTATAAACTACAGGAAAACATATATCACATATTTTTGATTTAATTGAAAGCCAAACATTCAAAATCTAATACAATTTGAAGATTTCATATTATAAGTACAAGTATACCTAATTATAGTATTTTGGCAAATGTGAACGATTATTTACTTAAACAACTTGACAATACTCATATAAATGTATTTATTTAATAAATTGCTCTTAAGATGTTTAAGTATCAGACATCTTCTACTTAGCATTTTGTTAGCGGTTTACGAAGTCTATAAATAAAGTGATTCAAAAATTATATAAAACGTTTTTCGTTTCTGGTTGAGTTAATGTAATGCAACTACTTAATGAGTGAATTTTTCTGAATTAATTGACCTCTACTCTCTAGGCCCCGGTGTTTGTTCCGGTTTCTCTTCTGACCGTTCACCCGACCCCGATCAGTGACGCCACGACAACGGCTAGGTCTCTCTATGCATTTGACATCACGGACACGAACCCAATTACGTGCACAGTCGATAACACCAAGTTTGAAATCAAAACGGTTGGATCAGGTTCGTATTATTTACAAATCTAAGAAAAAAACTTTAAAAAAGTACGCCCCGCCTGCACTGGAGTTTCGTTTCGGAAATGCTTATAAACGAAACTTTCCATTAAGGCGGAAAGTGTTGTCCCTAATGAGCCTGTGCGGACTGCACAGGCTGCTATGTGGTTATTTTTAATGAACAAGAATTACGCTCTATTTTCTCTAAACGAGTCATCTGACCAACAATAAACAAACTCTTTGGATAGTTCATACTGATACATATAGTGAGTTTTATTTTTATTTTCT
Source organism: Dreissena polymorpha (assembly GCF_020536995.1). NCBI lineage: Eukaryota > Metazoa > Mollusca > Bivalvia > Myida > Dreissenidae > Dreissena > Dreissena polymorpha. The sequence goes on along the minus strand of NC_068362.1, from coordinate 20,448,924 downwards.
TTAAACATTTAGGCTGACTATGTTTTCACTGTTTTCATTTTTTGAACTTATTTAAAAAAAAATGTACTTTTGCACTTATTTGAATATGTTAAGTGAATTATTTATATTTTCTTCATTTTTTTGTTAAATATGTGTTATTTCTTATTATATTTATATATAATTTTCATATAATTTTCGTTTTTATTACATTACTCTGATTTTATTCAATAATTTATATTTTTAGTTCTTGCAGTATTATTGTCAACTAGTTAAAGTTTGCAATTTGTTTTATCTGCAGCCTACGAACTTTGGCTGAAGGCGGGGTCAGCGAGTACGCTGAATCATGACGTCACCGCTGTAGAATCCATGACGATCACGTGCAGTGACGGGACGGACCAAATCACCAGCAGTTACAAGGTGGACATTTCGGACGCGGTACGTGTACATTTAAGCGGCGTTCTGGGAAAACGGGGCTTAATGCAAGTGCGTACAGTGTCGTCTGAGATTAGCCTCTGCAGTCCGCTTGTACGGCATTTTACTTTTAAAGCCCCATTACTACTCAAAATCAACGAAAATTTCGTATGAATAGATATATTTGCGGGAAATTAAAATGGAATTTATTGTGTCACAAATAAATAAAAACGAGCATTTTTTTATCTACAAAAATATATGTTATCATATGGCATCAAGCGTTCAAATTGTGGCTATCGCTATAAGGAACACTGATTGCTTAGGTGTTAACTTTATTTTACGAAATACTTTATGAAATTGTCTTTGATTTTGAACGTTATAGAGGCTTTAAAGAAATTCTTTTTTATCAACAAATCCTGTTAAAGCGGAAAGTGTCGTCCCTGATCAGCCTCTGCAGACTAGACAGATAAATCTGGGACGACACTTAACGCACATGCATTAAGCCCCGTTTTACCCCAGCGCGGCTCATTTCTTTATCGAATTCACCGGTATTCTCTCCTACATGAGCACCGCAATCGGAAGACCGCATGAACGCAGTGTTTCGGAGTAGCTCGGTCTGTCGGTCCGTTGATGTGTCCGGAAAGCGGCGTCCAATACATCCCTAAGCTATGGACGGTTGCATTTGGTCAATGCAATGACAGATATATGAAATAATTCACATTTGTGGATCGCCAAAGCGTGGCGGGCGAAAGGGGGGGGGGCGTGAGGATTGCGGTACAGGAGACGTTCGATTCCAGACATAGAAGTTGTGTATTTTAGTTCCCGATGTGAAGCAAACGGTATAATAAAGAAAAGCGTTTGTTTTAAGAAAATATGGCCTGATATTGCTTGGACAATATTGAAAAAACTAACTTTTTATATATTTGACGATTTTCTAAAGTTGTGACAGTGATTCCAAAAATAAAATAATAATGGATATAACTGAGCGAAAACACTATGGACATAGATATAAGCTATATATTCCGTTTGTAAGGGCGTAGACTTAGATATTATAGCCTACATCATGGGATACATTACACAAGTTGTTTTTTACCTCTCTATATAAAAAATAATTCTTAAGATATGGCATATGCTTTACTTTCAAATTGAAAAAAAAAGAGTAAATTTTCATTAAAGGCCCCCGTTCTAACCAATTTTGCCGGTACTTCCGGTCCGCTGGGTGACCTATCGCCAGTGGGCACTTCCGTACATCAGTTCACCGTTACCGACCAGGATGACGCTATTTCCTGTTCCATCAACGCGCCGGAGAGTGCAAAGTTTGGCATCACCAAGGTGGATACCGCTACCGGAGCTCAACGTAAGTTTGGTGACGTCATTACGTTAATGTGCAGACGTCGTTACGTTAGTTTGGTGACGGTAATACGTAAGTTTAGTGACGTTATTTTAATGATGATGATGATTGTGATAGTGGTGAATCCATTAATATGGTCATGATGATTGTTATAGTGGTTTTGTTGATGAGGAGTAGGAATATAATTATCAGTATACTGCTGCAGCTGCTGCTTATGATGATGATGTTATAGTGATGATGATGATGATGATGATGAGTAGGAGGAGGAGGAGGAGGAGGAGGTGGATGTTGATGATGATGAGGAGAAGGTGGATGAATTTTTGTTAATGCGAGTGTCAAAGAGATGCTAAAATGGTTTAAATATCGGTGACACCTTTTGCTAAGCCATCATGGTTAATTAGGTGCTTCTTTTAAAGGGTTCGGCGTCAAGACGATTGCCCTGCTTGATTAAGACTCTGCTACGAGTTAAACGATCACCGTCACGTGCACTGATGCTATCAACACTGTGACGTCATCAAGGACCATCAATATAGCCGATGACGTAAGCATAATAAAAATGAATAACTGAAAAACGATTTAATCATTTGTTAAAACATGTCTTCGAATAAGTTAATCGTTTATCGTTTATTATTTAGTAAATACTGTTTACTGAAGTCGATGTGATCGTTTAGCGTTTAAACTATTGACAAAAAACATGTGTTTTGCACTGTCATAATTTTTCTCAATATACATTCTAGCACTCATTCCGTTGTAATTGGTATTCCACTGTTCGAAAAGTACGTCGGTCGGTCGCAATAGTGATACATCGATTTTGTCCGGATTCCTCGGTTAGATAGATCTCAACAATCGTGATACATGGACTATTTCCGGAATCGTCCGTAAGATTAATGTATGCAATAAATCGCTTGATGATTCAAAGTTGGTCGGTCGGTCCCTAATCAATTTTTTTTCCCTTCGATATCAATAGAACGCTTGGACTTACGATCATCAAAATGGGTATGCTGGTTACATATGACGCCCTTAATTTTTAAGGCAAAAACGTCAAATGTAAATGTCACAGAAGCTTGGAAGATGAAATTCGTTCTCTATTAAAAACCTGTAAAGAAATGATTCTATGGTTTAACGTCGCGGTCCTGCATATTTTTAGAACGTCATGTGTTACTCTTCTGTTTTCACTATTGCTTCAAACAGGTAATGAAGTTTCCAGATTTATAAGAAGATCACAATAAACCTACATTTTGCTTTAGAAACCGGTTTTTACCGGACTTCCCGCTACGCTGTCGCCGGCGCGTGCCGACGGATTGCTGACGGGGCGTCACTTCGCACGTTCAGCGTCACGGACGCCAACGACCAGAGTTTCATAACTTGCTCAATTTAGGTAAGTAATTTCTGGGATTACTATATAAAAATTGATTATATATTGTTAAATATTGTTATATTGAGTATAATCGTAAAATTCTGGAAATATCAACTATAGAATTTGTATGTAAATTGTATAATTACTATTACTTTTTATACACCCATCAAGTACACAAACAATGAAAAAAAGCCCACGGGCTGTTTGTTTTTTAAGTGTTTTTTTACATGTAAACTTCAACAAAAAGCTTTTGCTATTGAGACTAAACATATAAATACCAGTACAAAAAAGCAAATGGGAAAAGAACTTGACAGTAAGAAAACTTTGAAAAAGCATTAACTTTAAAGTAAACTTGTTGATATAGTGTTCTTTTGTTCAACTCATGACTGCATAAAAATAAATACCGGTATTTTCACAATTGGCGCAGTAATGTGTGCAAATAAGAAGCTTTCTTATTTATTGTGCATTTAAATCGATTACCAACCGAAACCAATAAACATCCAATTATCCTCTATGTGAGAATGCCGTGGTGTTATAGATATGGTGTCCGCCTAGCGACAGGGCGTTCATATGTGCGATCCCCATTGTGGGAGTTCTCATTATATCCTCCCAAAGACACCAAGTACTGGATCTAACCAGGAATCGGACTCGATAGAGTTTGAATAACCTTTAGATTCTCGATGCATTCGAGCAACAATAAATAGGTGTAAAGGTACTGGTATCGCCTCCTTACGCCACAGGCGCCACAGGACAGCTTCTTCAACGTGGTTCCTGGCACGGCGCCGACATTTGCCATCTGGTTGAAAGCCGGCGTGAAGTTGGACGCGGCGACGTCACCTCTCCTCGTTAACGTTCAGTGCGTTGATGACAGATCGCCGGCGAATATCATAACCGAAACGTTCACGGTTCCCTTACTTGATAAGGTACCATACAAACCATTTTATTTTTCGGAATTAATTTCGTGATTTTTTGTTTTAAAAATGTCTTTTCCTTGGACACGTTTATCTGTGAAGTACTGCGAAGTCCATATTATACGGTCTACTCTAATTTTCGTGGACTTCGTGGGTTCTCAATCACGCAGTTAACTGTTCAAAGAGCGTTTACTGCTCCCTTACTTGAGAAGGTACTTCGAAATCATTTTTATCCTATAACCAGATGAAAACCGATACTATAACAACGATCTTATAAACTTAAGCTTTATACTATCGCTATTTTTAGATCAGTTTTGGGATTTTCCAAAAAATGGAGAATACGTTTTTGTCAATTACGGAAAGATAAAATCGTCATAAAATGCGATGTTTTATAATTATTAATGGAAGAGTAGATGAAAAATAGAATAAATAGAATACTATGTGAGTTTTGAATAAATATCAAGTTTATCATGCTCGGCTCGAACCATGGTAGCGCTCGGCACGCCTCGCGCTAACATGGTTCTAAGCCTCGCGTGATAAACTTGATCTTTATCCAAAACTCACATAATGTTCTCTTTATATTTGTGGCCATGATATTTTGTTGCCTAAAAATACATTTTCGTACGCAGGTCAATTTGTGGATTTTCAATTTAGGAAGAAATGTTGAAATTAAGTCGGTCATTTTTCGAAATTTTTGTGTTAAATTCGTGGATCGGTAAACCCACAAAATCAACGAACATTAACCCATTTATGCCTAACGTCTAGAAAAAAATGCTTTGGCAAACAGCGTTGACCCACTTGAAACGCCGCATGATGCGGCGTCTCATCAGGGTCTGCGCTGTTTGCTTAAATGATTTTTTGTAAGACCTATTCTAAATATAGAAATAAATATACTAGACATCCCTAATTTTGGAAATAAATTGATCCAATTTGGAAGGATGGGAGAGTCCACTACGCATAAATGGGTTAATGTATCACAACGAATAATCATTGTACTTCATTTGTTTCGCAATATTATAGTGCTCACAAAAATATTGTCCATCCGAATCTGTGACATCTTCATATTCGTTATATTGTGATATTGTTTTTTAAAAGCCTGATATTTTAGACAAAAAATTAATACATGCGTGATTTTAATCATCTGTATTTTCAAGAACATTTTTTTTTCTCAAAAATTGAAAATTAACATATCCTTTTTTTATAGTAACATAAATACTCAAACTCAACGAATATTTCGCAAAATATTTCGTAAAATAAAGTTAACCCATACGAAATCAGTGTTCCTTATAGCAATAGCGAAATTTTCAACGCTATATATGGTAACATAGATTTAATGAGATACAAAATGCTCGTTATTACTTTTTTTGCGACAAAAGATTCCATGTTAATTTCACGCCACGATATCCGAATATTTACCAGCGAACTCGATACTGGCTCCGGGAAGCGTCGTAATCATGAGAACTACCACATATTTCGCAATTTAGGATATTGCTATATGTAACATTATTTTTTTGTGTTAACTTTATTTTTCGAAATATTATAAGAAATATTCGTTGATTTTGAGTGTTGATGGGTTTTGAACATATCCTTGTTTTTTTAAGCAAACGATGTTGCAAATTAAAGCTGATTTTGTTCACAGCGGTACTATTGCACACAAACATCTTTTCACCTGTTCTGTTAGGTGACACGGTATTTCGTGTATACACATTCAATCTTTTGGAATTTAACATAGAGTTTCTTTCTGACAGAAAAATGTATAGTGAAAATTGCCGGTCGCTTTTCATTTGTCAAATTGACTTCCACAACAGTTCAGATTTTGAAAACGAATGCTATACATGTTTTATATTGACCATTGACTTTAGCAATTCATTTTTTAAAGTTGAGCAATTCATTTTAAAATACTCCTTATATTTCATTAACTGTGTTTTTATGTAGAACGCTTAACATCCATCTATATAATCACATATTGCACGGATTTTACTAATAAAATACAGGTCTTTACTGTAACAAAAAAATCATGGTATTTTATATTTTTTATAGCCTCCGACGTTCGTTACGGGAATTCCCGGCACATCTCCGTCTATTTCCGACTCGACCGTCACCGCGACGTCACTCGGTGTCTTCACCGTTACCGATCCCGACACGACATGCAGTATTACGTCATCGCTGACGTCAGTGTATGAGATCAGACCCGTGACGTCACCGGCAGATCTTCAAAAGCCGGGTATGGCGTCTTTTAATAACGGATTAAGTCTTCTCAATAATAAGTCATTTTGTGGAGCACGCTTGATAAAAGCTCGATACAGAAGTCTCAATGGTGTATGCGAGTAAGCGCATGCATTCGATCTTACTTCGACTGTAAGTTCGTCGGTCACCAAGTGAAGCGTTTCGTGTGTACATCCGCCTCCCTAACTCAAAAAGTCTAGGTTACGCTTTGTTGTAAAAGTGTGACATCGTGAACAAGATCCTTAAAGACCACAACATTTTAAATACATTTTAAACAACCAATATATTTTTTTACCTTTAAACATGTCTTATTCTAGAGTTCCAAGTGTGGGTCAGTGCCGCCGTTACACAAGCGTCTATAGACTTCAATGGCCAGGCGGTTCCGTTGCCGTTGACGATCACGTGTACGGATGGAAACACCGCCATCACGGGAACGTTCAACGTCAATATTGTCGACGAGGTTTGTATGGAACTGTTTTAAAAAGCAATGTTGGATGTTTTTATGGGTTCAGTGCATCTGCGTAAAGTGTCATCCCATAAGGATATTCGCCAGTGCAATCCGCATATACTACTCAGGGACGACTCTTTCCGCTTTTGTGGATTTCATTTCGTTGAACGGAAGTCTCTTCTTCGCGAAAATCTTCATTATGTGGAAAAGTGTCGTCCCTGATTAGCCTGTGCAGACTGCACTTTACGCACATGCAGTAACAGGTTCAATATCCGCGTTAAAGCGGGGGCGACGTTAGCGGCCGCCGATGGACCTCACGTCATCAACGTGGATTGTACAGACAGCGTCAACACCGTCAATCACACGTTCACACAGCCAGCCTGTATTAATACGTTAGGCAATTTTATGTTACCCCCAACCCCCACCCCCCCCCCCCCCGCAAACAAAGGGTTTATTTACAAGTGAACTGTTACCTATTTCACTTTAGCCGCCGACTTTTGTTATATCATGAATGAAGCGTTCTATCACGCAATAATGTATTACGTTTATGTTTACCACTGCATTGGTATTTCACTTTAGCCGCCGACTTTTGTCTCCGGCATGCCCGGAAGTTCTGCGAGCATCTCTGACGCCACTGTCACACAGACGTTGCTCGGGAAATTCACAACTACAGACCCTGATACAACTTGCTCTGTGACGTCATCCGTAGCCTCTGCATATGAGGTCAGGAAAGTGACGTCACCGGCGAATCCTCAACAACCTGGTAGAGTAATCATTGATCATAGTGTGAACGCCTACACTTTTAAGGCTCATAAACCACCACAAGGGTACATTTAGTAATGTTCAATTGGTCATTGTCGGTTCATCGGTTCAGGAACTTTATGTACTTAAAAGTACCCGGATGTTCATAAGTATACTACAAAGTACCCCAGGTACGGAAAATACATACTAAGTAAGAAAGTACCTAGGGGTATGACCGGATACCTTTAAGCGTATTATTTGTACACGGGGTACAATTAAGTGAACTTAAGAGTACTTAAGAGTACACGGGGTACTTCTAAATTGTAACTGAGCCGACAAAGCAATTGAACCAATAGAAGTCTCATCGTCGACCCGTCCGTTCATTCATCTTTCAATCGCATTTATTTTGTAAATGTATGTGAGATTATAAAACATATCCCCGACCACATTTTAGTAAAAGAACAGAGCTTTGATTCTGGCAATTCTTTCAAATTAAACATCGACAATCGTGACATTTCACAGATAACGTTTTATATAATATGTAATTGTTTCCTCACGAATATCCCAAGCTTGGTTAAATTGCGGCCGCAACTGAGTCTTTTCAAATGTCCTTGTAAACGACCATCTAATCTGACAGTTTCTTCTTTTGCTATGTCTAACAATGCAGTATGACGTCATTAGTGTGTACAATATTACGTAATATATGTGTACAATATGACATCATGTATGTGGTCAGTATGAGTCATGTTAACGTCATATATGTGAATAGTGTGGATCATCTTGACGTTATCTTTTGGTACATTATGAGTCATGTCATATACGTGTATAGTATGACGTCATATACTTGTTTAACAGAGTATGAAGTTTGGATCAAAATCACCGTAACTCAAGCATCTATCGACTTCAACGACCAGACCGTTCCGTTGCCGTTAACGATAAAATGTACTGACGGATACGTCGCGAATGATATCACGGGAACGTTTAACGTCAATATTGTCGACGAGGTTTGTATGGAACTGTTTGAATCAGCAATTTTTTCGTATGTATATCTTGTTATGCATACCTTTCAATACCAACTCTATAAAAACAACAACAACACTTTCATGGGCGCTACGTAATTTAACATAAATGGATTTTAAACTAACATAACAGACGTGACGTGTCAAGGTCAAAGGTCAAGGACACAATTCATGCTTTTGAAAATATAATTAAGTTGGACCAATGTAGGAGCAATTTCGGAAACGTTTCGGAGCACAGTATCAGCGACATGCATTAAGAAATTAAAAGTAAAAGGCACGAATTGATAGGTATGAAATTTCTGTTCAGATTTTTCATGTACTTCTTGACAGATTTTCATATTAACGTAAAATATAATTAAATTGAATAAGTAACAAACTTATAAGATATGGGACTTTTTAAAAGCATAAACACAAAGAAAAGATAAAATAAGATCGTGCCGTGAGGATCGAACATAAAGGAAAAACTGACTCTGTACTTCTGAACCACGAATGCTTGTGAAACTATTACGTAGTTTAAACCATATGTCGGTGACACATTGTTTTGCTTCGACTAACAGCGATTTAAACGCTTTGTAATTTTTGTACCAATAAACAAGCATATACGTTTACTATTTTAATCAAGTTGGGAGATATATCTTGCCTGTTTGAATATTATGAAAACTAACTTTTTGAATAAATGATTTTTTCATTTTTTTTTCATTTTTTATTTAAATCTTCATTTCGCCACTTTGAAAAAATCATTAAATAAATCTATATTAACAATAACCATATTATCTTTCAAAATCATCAAAAAAAAATTCATGACTAGCAAGCAATCGTCATTTTGTCAGAAGATATATTTTAATGTAAAAAAAGGAATTTCACAAGGATGTCCACTTTCCCTTCTATTAATTATATGCATCGTTCTAGAAAACTGGGCTTGTGCGTGAAGTGTTCACCCAGATTAGACTATGCAGTTCGCACAGGCTAAAAAGGGACGCTACTTACTGCCTAAACATAATTCTCGTGAAGAAGATAATTAATGTTATCGTCTCTGATATGTCAGTGCGGACAGCACAGGCTAACATGAGACGACAATTGACGCGGATACTTTAAACCCTGTTTTCCCAGAGCAAGGCTCATATACGTATTGCCCATTTAGATTACAGTTAATTGTTTAAGTACAGCCCCCAGTGATAACCTTACTACCCTCTACCGGAACTTCCATCAACGATGGTTTGCAGGCGGCCGCGGCGACCGTCCATACGTTCAACGTCACCGACAGCGACGACGTTGTCACGTGCTCCACACGAGCGCCGCAATCCACCTTTTTTGAATTGGTAGCCGCAACTAGCCCTGGTACATGGTTTCACAATTACCCCCACCTTTTAATCGCTTTTTATTAACAGTGTTAACTAATTCTAGTTTGTCGGCATTAAATTTCTTGTGGTATAAAAAACGACATGAAAATGAGCGGATTTTTAATTTCCAAACAAAAACATAAGTCGGACTGTGGAATCGTATATTCGTAACCAAACCACGAAATCAACGATAATTCATGAGTTTTCTTGGCATGCGCGTTGTGTAAAAATGACGTCTCTATAAAAAAGGTGGCAAAATACCCGAGCGGTTTACGAGAAACAAGATTTTCGTTTTGTTTAGTAGCATAATAATTTTTGCCATTGCTCTTGATGATTCCAATCGGTTTAGAATATCGATACTTATTAAAGGTTTTGTTATAAAATCGGAATATGACCTTTAATACTGATTTTACAGTAATTGCTAATTAACAGAAACGTCGATCAGAGCCACCGTTTTGTTTTCTATAGTCATTTGTTTAGTGATATAAAGTTGCTTGGATTGCCTTGTCAGTATGCAATAATATGCTCTCTTTTCCTACTGAAATATAAGCCAAACGTTTTCAACACAGATTCAAACAGGTCGTTAAATTCGTGATAACTATATATGATGCGTATAATATTCACAAACAATGTCTGTAATGAAAATGAAATAAAACCACTTTTCTTTTCAGCGTTCAGTATCCGCGTGAAAGCAGGAGTGACGTTGGCTGCAGCTGTCAGTCCGTACGTCATGAACGTTGATTGCACAGATGCCGTAACCGCCGTCAGTTCAACGTTTACCCAGCCAGTCCTTGATAAGGTACGTAATGCTGTTGTGGTATCGAAAACAAAATTGAGTATCCATTGATATTTGTATAAAATTTAAGAGAATTACATAAGAATTACAAAACTGAAACATATTTGAAAATTGGTTAAACTTTAGTGAAGTTATTCCAATTTGAACATTAAAAAATATATTGTTTTTTCTCCGTGAAATCTTCAAAAATACAATACAAATATCTTACATTGCTGAGCATGTTTTTTCCAGCTGAAAATATGATAGTCCTTAAACATGTTATGAAGATTTACAAACATTTCATGCGCAACACTGTCAGGAGGGGAGCTATATTTTAAATTAACAGGACCTAGTTGTTCTCAGGCCTCAATAAAATGAAAGTATGATTTATGTTTAGCCACCATATACAGAGCAGGTAATCACGTGATAGTCAAGATGACTACGTCCATGCCAAGACATTTATTTTTTGGCGTCTTATACCCTTTATTACATTAATTATTTTTTAAATGACGCTCACTATTCAGCCATATCAGTAAAATGTTTTGCGTTTCATATTAAAATTCGCTTTATATCTTGACTTTACTACCCGCCGATTTCCTTAGTGGAGCTGTAATTAGGTCATCCCGCTAAGTTTTATGTTTGAGCCGAGTTCTAGGAAAATGGGATTTAATGCATGTGCGTAAAGTTTCGTCACATATAAGCCTTTGCCGTCCGCACATGCTAATCGGGCACTACATTTTCGCCCCAAACTGGAATTTTGCTCAGAAGAGACGGCATTTGTAAAGAAGATTACAATAAAGGCGGAAAGTGTCTTCCTTGATTAGCCTTGTACGACACTCTACGCACATGCGTTAAGTGGATTTTCCCAGAGCGTGATTCATGTGTTGCATTTAGGGTTTTATGCTTTCCAGTGGTTTATAGAGAAATATCAGTCAATTAAAAATGACAATGCACTGTTTAAAACAGTGAAAGTAACAGTGAAATAACGTTATTGTTTATATGTCGTGATGCCATTATTTTAGAGTAATTCTCCAGGTTAAATATCAAAAAAGTCATTTGTAAGCATAAAATAAAATTTAATTGCTTTGCTGGAAAATCGATTTAAATTCACTCGTGATCATAGATTTGTTTAAGTGATCAAGCCTGAATTAAAATCCATATTCTACCAGATCCACCAAATATCCTCTATTTCTTATATTCCGAGTAGCTGCCGACATTTGTATCTGGGATTCCTGGGAATTCCCCTGACGTCTCAGACGACAACGTGATTGCGACGTCACTGGGAAAGTTCACAACTAAGGACCCTGATACCACGTGTTCTGTGACGTTACCTGTGACAACCGTTTATGAGATCAGAAAAGTGGCGTCACCGACCGATCCCCAGAAACCGGGTAACAATTTAGAAAAAAATAAATGGGCCGCGCTCTGTGAGAAAGGGGTTTAATGCATGTGCGGAAAGTTTCATCCCATATTAGCCTGTGCAGTATGTATCAGAAACGACACTTATCGCTTTTATGATATTTTTCGTTTAAAAAAAGTCTCTTCTTAGCAAAAATTCCAGTTTATGCGGAAAGTGTTTGCCGGATTAGCCTATGCAGACTGCACAGGCTTATCTGGGAAGAAACTTTGCGCACATTAAACCCCATTTTCACAGAGCGGTTCGCTTAATGTTTTTTTTAAGGGAGGCGCCGTAACAAACATACCACATAAGTAAACATACCACATAAGTACACATACCACATAAGTAAACATAACACATATGTAAACATAAAGCATAAGTTTACATAACACATAGCTAAACATAACACATAAGTAAACATGACACATAGGTAAACATAGCACATACGAGCTTCGTTCTTGGAAAACGGGGCTTAATGCATCTGCGTAAAAGGTCGTCTCAGATAAGCCTGTGCATTCCGCGTACGCTCAGACGACATTTTCCGCTTTGAAATATTATTGCGTGAAGGCTGAAATCTAGAACCATAGTTTTACAGAGTTTGAAGTGTGGATCAGTAACGCCGTTACCCAGGCGTCTATCGACTTCAATAACCCGCCTGTGTCCCTTACGTTAACAATCAAGTGCACTGACAGGAACGTTCTTAATGACATCACGGGGACGTTTAACGTCAACATTGTCGACTCAGTTAGTTGCGTTCACGTCATTATAGGGTATGGGAATCCTGATGAATTGCTTGGAAAGCACTAAACTATTTGTATAAATTTAAAAACTCTTTGAAAAATGACCAGCCCTGATGGTTTAAAATGCACTTTCAAAAACTGCTGTACATCGTTGTACATGTTTATTTAAACAGTGACACTTCGACTCGATTGTTTTTCACTTGAACCCATGCACGCAATTGCGCGTAAGCCTGCCGGCACACCTTTTATGTTGTTTGCTTTGGAGTTTAACAACGTTGTGTTTGAAAAAATGAGCCTCGCTCTGAGAAGACCGGGTTAAATGCATGGGATTTTCAAAGTGTCATTCCATATTAGCATAGGCGGAAAGTGTCGTTCCTGATTGCTTGGGAAGCTCCGGTTTTCCCAGATGTTTGTTTTATATATTGGGCATGTGATCTTTGAATATTAATAACAATTATTGACTTGACGTGTAATTTTGTCTCGCTTAAAATTCAGCAAAAAACCCGTGTCGAATGGCAACTAGTAACAGAAAATATTCCAAAGTGATGACGTAATATCCTGTGAAATGATTATATTATTTGACTTCAGCCGCCGGTTTTCACCGCACTGCCTGCGACCGGAACTAACATTTTCGACGGTCTTAAGCACGCCACCGAGACCCTTCACACGTTCAGCGTCACCGATAGCGACGACGCCGTTAACTGCTCTGCAAGAGTGCCGGAAAACGCCCTTTTGAAGTGATCGCCGGTGTCGCATCAAGTAATAAACTGGACAAAATACTAAAAATTTAAGCCTCGTTCTGGTGAAACTGTGTTTAATGCATATGCGCTGAATGTCGTCCCTGAGCGGACCCAGGCCAACCAAGGAACGACACGTTTCGCTTTTATAGGTTGTTTTTGTTTTAATGAAGTCGATTCTACACGACAATCCAGCTTAAGCGGAAAATGTCGTCCCTGATCAGCCTGTGTCGACTGCACATGATAATCTGGACGACACTACGCAGATGCATTAAGCCTAGTTTTCAACGAACGAGGCTCATGAAGTTTAAGTGTTATATGACCTCCTACATAATACTAATGTTTCATTGGCTAAGTCAGTTCACGTCGAGGCGCCATTTTCTACTGTATGATATCACAGTAGCGTTTTTAATCATATCGTTATGTTGATATTAAAGGTGCCTGATATGATTTTTATATTAGGTTAGTTACTAGTAGGCGTTGTTTTATAATCAATAATATAATAATAGGGATCAACCTTTTAGTCATCTGTTTCAATATAAAGTTAAAAACGATTCAAATTTAACAAAAAACAACAACAATTTGATACTAAGATGTAATATATTTTAAGCACAAATGCCATGAAACGTACCATACAAATGCCATGAAACGTACCATACAAATGTAAAGCGCAAGTGATCATGACGTTATGAATACATATATATTCTACCTAAATATCAACGTTGTAGCGATTATATTTTATTATCTGTTTAAAATGTGTTCACGGATGTATGATACACAGGAAAATAGGTTATTGGCCTATTGTTTTATAAAATATTATACTTGGCTCGAATATCCAAAGATTATATTATTATTTAAGCCTGATCAAATATATATTGCAATGCAAAAGGGCAGTAATAAATTATTATCTATACTTCTAGTAAAGATTAGTTCTTGTAGGTAAATGTTAAATGACGTCATAAATGTTAACAAGATGACGTCATGAAATGCCTTATACAGTACAGCTAATTGTCCGCTTAGTGCTTTAGGGGTCTTTACTTGGATTTCTGCATCAGCCCTAAAAACTTACATTTATAGAGATAATTGCCAAAAAAATGTGTCAAATAATCAGAACATTTATGGATTAAGTGAGTTTAAATCAAGAACATCGGTTAAAAAAACTCACAAATATGTTTGCTGTTAAATACGTGCAAACGTCGATAAGTCTTCTAAAAACCGAAGAACAAAATAAAATAAAAGCAATCATATGCTTTCTTATAATAAAACTGTTATTTAATATTTAATTTAAAAAGAAGATATTTGTTGGATTCGGTGGATTATCGATTTTAATTCACGAGTGATCATAGAAAATAATATTTTCACGAGTGGCGCAGTCACGATTGTGCGCCACTCGTGAAAAAAATATAATTTTTATGGTCACAAGTGAAGTAAAATCGATATTCCTCCGAATCCAACAAATTTTCTTTTTATTTTATGCTTTTTTTTAAAGTTTATATACATTGTTAAAGAGTTTAACTTATGAATTTCGCTGGGATAATGACGTCATTTTGTAAAAAAATGACGTCATTTCGCAGTAAACAGTGAAAATTATCGATAGTTTTCACTGTTTGAAACAGTGAAATAATAGGTTTAACGCACTGATATTTCTCTATAAACCATCGGAAAGCATAAAATAAATGTTGTTTCTTGTCGATGCAGTAGGATTATTTTACGCAATTTTCTTAGATTAAAACATTTTTAACACTGCGTGTGGACCCGCGCTTGGAAAACGGGGTTTAATGCATATTGTAAAAGTGTCTTCCCAGATAAGCCCGCCATTTTGCCTTAACTTTTGTAACTAAGGTGTCGACCCTGATTAGCTTGTTTGGACTGCACATGCTAATATAGGACGACACTTTACGCACATGCATTAAGCCCCGTTATCCCAGAGCGTTTTCAGGGTTTACAATTAACGTAAAGGCGGGGGTAACGCTAAGAGCAGCGAACGGACCTTACGTCATCAACGTCGACTGCTCAGATGGCGACAATGACGTCACTGCGACGTTCACACAACCAGTGATTGATACGGTAGGTTGTCCAACATGCGCAAATTAACTGGATTAGCCGTAAACCGATCAAACATTCCGGCATATACGCCTTCAATAATAGATGTTCATGTAAATGTGGTTACACCGAAACCAAACGATACCAAACAGTCATCCCAGCTAATGTGCTTTCAATAATAGATATTCAATGAATGTAGTTGTACTAGACCCAAATGATAACAAAACAAAAAAATCATACATATAAACTATACATTTGTCACTGAAAACAAATTTAAGGATGAGTAAATCGAAATGGTTTTGTTTCTTTGTCCAGGTTTTTTTCTGCGTGCAGCTTTTCTTCCTTTTTTTCTTGCATTTCTCTGCATTTTTTTCAAGAAATGTATATGAGGACTACACGAATATATAACTACCAATTGTACTTTTGTTCATTACATGCTATATTCTATTGTAGTATGTATTGGTACTGTTATGATATATTTATAAATAGTATGAATCCGTGTATGTTTATATGAATTTCTGAATAAAAGGTTTTAAAAAATCATCCCGGCAAATGTTGCCTCAACAATAATTATTCCCGCCTTTGTGGTTATTCCGGAACAAAATGTGAACCGGGAGTCATCGCGGTACAAGAGTCCTCAATAATAGATATTCACATAAATGCGCTTATTTTAACCAAACGAAAACCCGAAAAGGACGCCTGGCCGTTAAATTGATTTTTTTATTGTCCTTCTGTTTTGGCAGCCGCCGAGTTTTGTATCCGGGATCCCCGGAAGTTCCCCTAACGTCTCTGACTCCACTGTCACACAGATGTTACTCGGGAAGTTTACAACTACCGACCCGGATACGGCGTGTTCTGTGACGTCACCATCCACCACCGTGTATGACATCAGAAATGTGACGTCACCGGTGAATGTTTCTCAACCAGGTGAATAATCATTAGAAACATTAGTGCTCCGTGTTTTGCATGTGAGGTTTTTTCTCTTTTTTTGCACAACTAAAATGATAAAAATAAAGTTTCCTCGTAGCGGAGTATGAAGAATGTCGGTCTGCTCACGAACAATCTCAAATCCCAGATAAACAGATAATCACTTGATAGTAAAAGTTACGACGTTCATAATCCCAGCTATAACAGAGGGGGTAATCACTTGATAGTAAAAGTGGCGACGTTAATAATCCCAGCTATAACAGAGGGGGTAATCACTTGATAGTAAAAGTGGCGACGTTCATAATCCCAGCTATAACAGAGGGGGCAATCACTTGATAGTAAAAGTGGCGACGTTCTTGTCGAGACACTTATTTTTTGCCGCTATGGACTTCGCCATCTTGACTATCACGCGATTTCCCCCTTTGATAAGAATACGCACATATTTCTATGCAAACTCAGGATTGAGTCGTACTAGCAACTCAAAAAAGCTTTTATGAACACCAATAATTAATAAATAAATAATTAAATAAATAAATAAAATAAAATGAATGAATAAATAATACATTTATTAAGAAAAACACTCTAAGTTGAGTCAGATCATTGGCTTAAGTATGCTCAAGTATATTACTGATACTAAGCTATTATAAATTTACAAAACTCTTGCTTATTGGGAGCCATTTACTATTTACGAAAGTATCGCTGTTGAAAGTTGATGAAGTCTAGTAGTGTTGTTAAGCGGTCACTTCATTGTGCTTTTTGGGGACGTGAGTACGTTACCAAATAGAAGCGCCAAAAAGGTTTCGATAGGGAGAATAAGTGAATGTTTGTCTGACGAAACAACTAGGCATGTGCTTAAAGTATTGTCCTAATTTTTAGATGCATTAATCGCCCCTGATTAGCCTGTCTAGTCTAAAAGGGCTAATCCGGAACGACGTTTTCCTCTTTAATGGAAGTCAGAATAGTTATATCACTTTAAGGTTGCTAACACTCTTTGCATGAATTAAACATAATACCAGTATTATTTGTTTTTAATATGATACTGTAATTGAAACAATTAAACGCTTCGATCTTTGAAAATCTTCGTTTTTCATAAGCTATTGAAAGTATGTGTGACAAGTGTGATTATTTGTAATTTTTTTAATGTTTCTTTTTTCGATGAAATACTCTCGTTATGCGCACAAGCAAATGATTTTTTTGTGCTGTTTAATTCCTAGAATTTGAAGTCAGGATCTCTAGCACCGTGACTGAAGCTGCCATCGACTTCAACGGCCAGGCCGTGCCGTTGACGTTAACGAAAAGGTGTACTGACGGCAACCCCGTCAACGTCATCACCGGGACTTTCAACGTCAATATCGTTGATGAGGTACGTCTGTAGGATACCGGAATCGTGGTTGACCTTAAAATGACTTTTTCATTCAAAATTTGGTTAAATGACGGTTTTCAAAATAATTGTTATAGATTCTAAGAAGAATTTTACTATATGTTTAAAGGAGAAATTGTTTCATTTATGGCTATTCATCACGCGTAATTGGAAAAATAATGACAGATCTTATCAAAACTTATCAAAAAAGCGTTTTTCTTCTCATATTTTCTTCAGCAAGCCTAACAAAGTGGTAACGCTTCATCTTTTGCTTCCAGAGGTCTCTTTATTTAATCTCGGGGAAAGCAATACACGGTTATAAACCATTTTGCAATTGTAAATGAAATTTATTTTAAAATCCATTTCCTCGTAGGACCCAGTTCTAACGTCGTTTCCTATGACGTCATATCAGTTCCTAGAATACACTTCCGTTTCCGCTCTGGAGCTAAACTCATTCAGCCTTAAAGATTCTGATGACGTCATATCTGCTTGATGTCATCTGTCAAATCTGAAAATCAACGTCAAAGGTAAAACGTTATAAAAATATAAATATAAATATATAGTAAATAAATAAATAAATAAATAAATAAATAAATAAATAAAAGTAAATAAATATAAAGATATAAAGATTCGCAAACAATCGATGAATGTTTTTTATTTGTTTGTTTTTTTCCATCAATCTTCGTTTGAACACTGCAAAAGAAATTAAACAAGATGGTGTCACTACCCTGCAGGTGTTTGCTTTTTTCAACATTCAGTGTCGGTCTTATTTCGTTAAAGCAGGCATGAAAACGTGATACAATTTATATTAACAATCGCTTGTTTTTTCCCTTTTTTTATCGTTTCAGATTTGGTACAAGGGACGCCCGCGAGCGTCCTTGAACTATGACGTCACGCCCGTTCATAACATCGGGATTATTTGCGACGACGGTAAAGTCGTTAGCGCGAGATATTATAACGCAGTGGATCTGGAAAACAACGTAAGTAATCCAAGACGAAGAACAGCCCAACTGTATGTCTCTCATGGATTATACTTGGTATACTAACAAAGAGGAAATTACGCCCCTCCCTATTTCCACCATTGGTCAAAGGTAATTTCACTGTAACTTAAAATAAAACAAAGCCTAATAGTGTATTTATAAATTTAAAAAAGTACGACAGGAATTATCGAGTAAAGAAAACGTCGCGCTATATGCATGTCGGTCAATCTGTATCCAACCATATTCATCTGCCATATTCAACCGTCATGTTAAATGTTCAGTATTACTGTCTCCTCACAAATATCATAATTACACAACAATATTCGAATCTGAAACAATTTATTTTAATCTTGTCAATTTCCCAAAACGTAAAAAGGTCCCTTTAAATCCCGTTTTCTAATCGAACCAACTCATTTCATTAAATGTGTCTTGTTCTGAGAAAATCGGGCTTAATCAAGTTAATGCATGTGCGTAAAGTGTCGTCACAGATTGGCCTGTGCAGTCCGCACAGGCTAATCAGGGACGACACTTTCCGTCTTAACTGGATTTTTTAGTAGAAACTGCAGAAAGTAGCCTTTGCGGACTGCACAGGCTAATCTTGGACGACACTTTACGCACATGATTTAAGCCCAGTTTTCTCAGAACAAGACTCAAATAATTAGTGTCTGTTTCTCTTTCAGCCTCCGGTGTTTGTTAACCTTCCTGCGGTTACTTTACGTCAATAGCGGAGTCAGTGACGTCTAAAACATTGCTATATTCTCTCACAGTATCGGACCTAGGCGGTATGTGTAACATTGTGATTTTTAATTTCACAAACCATTTGCCTGATGTGGATATATAGATCTATTAATTGTCGAAATATGCAATATGCTATAAACTCGGGTTTATTTAAGAATTTTAATAATTGCTTGGATAAAACTATTAATATATGTATGATGAAGTCATTGTTTACACGACGCCACAGCTTGTGGTTTAGGGTTTCTCAACCTCCACGCAGAGATTTGACTGGAACCATCATAGCTGGTTCAAACCCTTGCCTTCATAACCGACCACGTGATGAAAGCCTAGCCACGTGGTACAATAGTTTTACCGTTGTTATATTTACTTTTTTTAATTAAGGCACTTTTTTTTATTAACCTAAACTTAAACACTATTTTCAAAATATAAATGAAAATAATATAATTTTTCATAGTATAATATTTAAAAAAAATCCTACCAAATCTGGTAGGATTTTCTTGTTATGTCAGAGATGGTATGTTAGAGCAAGGAACCACAACTCTGCGTGGAGATTGAGTGTTTCTATTCCTCTTTGAATATACGTATCTTAATTCAATCTTAAAGGGAACTTTTCGCAGTTTGGCAAATTAACAAAATTAAAAAAATTTGTTTCAGATTCGCAAATTTTCGGTTTATTTATGATATTGTGAGGAAACAGTATTACTGAACATTTGCCATGGTCTAATATAGCCATTATATGCATCTTTTGACGATTTAAAAAACTAAAAATTATAAAGCGCGAAACGATTGAATAATTTGTTGTTGTCGTTTAAATTTGTGAAACTACGAATATTGCTTATATAACGTATAAAATACGCATGTAATGTATGCTTGGCAGGATAGGTAAGTTTGCTAATACGTTTTTACTTCAGGAATTCGGGGGTCACTGGTTCGAGCCCTGCTGCGTGCTACTTTTTTGTTTTATCCTTTTTTAATTTTTATTTTTGATTTTTTACTGGAGCTTTTAAAATTTCATGTTTACATTTATCAATATAAAGTATTTGATTACAAACTTCAAAATATGCCAAAATCTGTGAAAAGGCCCCTTTAACACTACACACATTTGATCAAAATGAGTATCGTATTTTTACATATAATTATTAGTCGCCCGCATGGTCCATTTTGCCCCGCATTAATTTTTAAAGCAGAGTTTTTATTTCTATTCGTTTCATTTTGGTAAACCCTACATATTTTACGACACATACTGTCTACATATTTTACGACACATACTGTTTATTGTTCTTTAAACTGTTATTAATGCAAAATGACACCATCTAATAAGCTGTATGCGCTTGGTAGATGATCAGCAAATACTTACACAATGACTTTTGTTATTTTGCACATTACGCTCACCTCTAATATCGCAAATTAAATACCTCTGTACTTGTATTGCGCTCGATCGCTCACAAGTTTCGGAAGACTATTCCGTCGATCAATTGCTCAATGTATTGTTACTAAACCCAATGCGTTCTATGTTTCTAGCAAAAGTGTGATATTTTTATTTTTTTAATTACACTTTCTTCGGATTGTTTTCGTCAAATTAAGTTGTATCAAAATGTTGTTTATGTGTAAAAAGATAATTGCGTCAATAGAAAATCACACTTTGTCAACAAAACGTAACGCTACGAAGGTGGATTTCTTCTTTTTTTGTACTCAAAGGGTAAAACTTTGTCGTTTTAATATAAAAAAATTACGTCTAAGATCTTCTTTATGTTTATTTCAAGTTCCACCATGTTACTTGAGCGATACTGCGTTTGCCGCGGGCATTCTACCCTTGGAGCAAAGTACTGTGACACCGCAAAATACTCGTACGTGACGTCACCATTTACGTCATTGAACGTCGGTAAAACAATATAAATGTCACTTTAATGATAGCGTGTGTTGATCTTATCACTTTAATCATAAGGGATAGAAACGATGCATTATTTGTGTGTGTATGTTTATTTTGTGTACCGGTAGTTTGTGCATATTTTATAACTTACGAGAGTACTTTAGAGTACCCGGGGTACTTTTAAGTAGGACATGAGCCGACAACGACCAATTTAGCAGTGTTTGCATCTCCATGCAGAGTACCTGGTGTACGCCCATAATCCGGGCGGATTCGATTTCAAAAGTTCCGGAGCCGTGAACGCCGAGAACACGTGCGGCGACTCCGTGTCCACCGTCAGAGAGACGCTGATTGTGAACATCATCAATACGGTACGTCAAGGGCCTCTTTTTCATCGATCTAGAGAAACAGAAGTGTGCATGTTAAAGCCTTTTAAAGTTTGTCATATGCTAGGTTTAAGCTCTAAGTAAGGTGAGATGTTAATTGCATTCTCATTGGTGAATATTTTAACTGAGATGTGGCTATATTGCAAGGAAGTAATGTTTGTCAATAAATGCAATTTAATAAATGTTTCTATGAATTGATCGCGGTTGCACTTTTCGTAAATAATAATTATTCAAATAAAAATTATCGACCAGAACCAACTCATATCTTTTATATGTATCTCGCTCTGGGAAAACGGGGTCATCTCTGAACGAAAATCCACCTTATGAAGAAAGTTTCGTCACAGATTAGCCTGTGCGGACTGCACATGCGTATCTGGGATGACGTTTTACAATTTTTCCGTAGGCACCGTTGAGTACTTATCCTTGGGGTTCCAGTGACGTCGACGAGGACGTCAGCGGAACGTTGACGTTAAAGACGTTGGATTTTGTTACTTTCGATAAGTCTGATGCCACCTGCTCTATGACGAGCGCTGACAGAGGACCATTCGCCGTCACTGGTTAGTTCATGATCTCTCGTATTAGTGTAGAATCATTATTTTTTGTAGGGTATTAATTTTCTTTGATTTCTTGGGTCGATCGATTTACGAATTTAACACAAACACATCTGAAAATAAACAACGCGTTTTCCTCATGCGTTTCCCAAATTCATTATTCCATGAATTGCGCTTTTATGGTATTTATTTGTTTTGTTTAAAGGAAGCCTCTTTATTAAAAATCCAGTTCAGGTGGACAGTGTCGTCCCTGATAAGCCTGTGGGAACTGCATAGGCTGATCTGAGATGACGCTTTAGCACGTGCATTAAGTCCAGTTTTCGCAGAATAAGACGTATATAAGCTCACGCACAGACGTCTTTCAGGCAACCAAATCGTAAAGACGGCTGGAGCTCTGGACTTTGAGACAAAGGCAACGTATAATCTTGACGTCACGTGCACTGACGACCTTCTTCAAACCACGGATACTTACGTCGTCAAAGTCCAAAACGTCGTGAGTAACGTTGATATTAACGTATTGAGTAACGTTGATATTTACGTGTTAAGTAAATCTTGATATTTACGTCGTATGTAGAGTTGATATTTGCGTCGTGAATAACGTTGATATTTACGTCGTAAGAAACGTTGATATTTATGTCGCGATTAACGTTGATTTGTACATCCTCACGAGAGCGTCTTAAGTGTCGTTCAAGATTAGACAGTGCCTGTGCACGAAACGACACTTCAAGCAAATACATTTACCCATTTATGCCTAGTGGACTCTCCCATCCTTCTAAATTGGATCAATTTATTTCCAAAAATAGGGATGTCGAGTATATTTATTTCTATATTTAGAATATTTCTTACAGAAATTCCTTTAAGCAAACAGCGCAGACCCAGATGAGACGCCGCATCAAGCGGCGTCTCATCTGGGTCTACGCTGTTTGCAAATGCCTTTTTAAAGACTCTAGGCATAAATTGGTTTAGTCAAGTTCCAAACGAAACCCAATGTATACTGTATCATTTAAGGGTCCAAAGATAACGAGTTTGCCGACGGCGTCTACTCTGGACGAGTGGCAGACTGCGGAAAAGCTACTCACGACGTTGACGTTAGCGGAGGACGCGGCTGACTGCGTTTAAACGTCACCGACGTATAACGAGTTAAACGTCAAATACGAGCCCGCCACAAAAGTTTTAAAACAGTATATACCTATTTATTTTGGCTCTACTGCATAAAACACCTCAGGCTTAATTAAACGCTATTGAGTTTGTTTTCTGCGTAACTTGGTGTCTCTGAGACTGGGGATCAAAAGAAAGCTTCCGCAGTGGTATTCGAAACCATGACCTCTCAGTCGCTAAGCGGACACAATATCCATTACGCCACGTCCATCTATACATACAGGATAGGCTTACATTTTTCTTCTATCTTTATAAACATTGATGAACATAATTTCAGTATAAACAGTATTTTTATGTCGTCAGTTTACGTTATAAGTATTACCTTTCAGTAATTATCATATTCTTGCATCTAGTGACGTCATTCAAGTTCTACTTATTTAAACAACTTCTTTATGACGCCATATCCACTATTTTCAGTATGTATAATATTAAAATCGCCAAAAGACAAAATTGAAGTATATTTATAGAAAAGAATAGGACAGTTTATTTGATGTAAGCATCAGTAACTTGCATGTACAAAATCAAACATGCGTTTGCAGATAATACAAAACATACATTCTTTTGAAGACATGCCAGTAAATTAAAATAAATAAACATGTTTTATTGAGAATGTCCCATATTTATGACGCCTTTACGACTGCACGATTTCTTTCAGTATGGGTGATCTACTACGTCAGCGAGGCGGTTGCGGGGCGGTCGCTTAGCTACGACACGAACCCCTTTTACAACCTGCACATTGAGTACAGCGACGCCGCGGGGGTCAAAGGGGCGGAGAAGATTTTCACCGTCCATATTAACGATAACAAAGCACCGACGAGCGACAACCTTAGCAGTAAGTCGAACAACATATGCTTGATTAAGGACGCCTTGCGAGAATTCTTCAGCGTTATTTAGATACTTTAAAAATAAATTCTAGTATTACTTATAAAGTATTGTATCAACTTTGATCCATCTTTGTATTGCGCATTATGTCTTTTTGTTTGCCAAACGACGTTACTTTACTGTATTACGTTGACGTCACTTCTTGTGTTTATGCTTCGAATCATACTACTGATGACAGCTATGGCCGAAACATGATTTATGTTTAAGATATCAAAAAAAACAACAACGTGTTTGTTAAAATTAAAACGTGTTTATGAAATTTATTGATTTAATATAATTCCTTTAGTCTCCCGATATAACGTCTTACGGTTTGTTTTAATTAAAATCGTTTAAACAGCTTTGTGTGCCTTATACGATATGGTAATCACGTGACAAAAAGATGGTGACGTCCATGCCGAGACAGGTATTTTTCGCCGTTTTATACGCTTTAATACTTGTATTAATTGTTTAAATACCGCTCACTTTCCTACCATATCAGCAAGAGGGCAGGAGCTGTAATTTTGTGACCCGCTAAGACATTCCACAGCGTAAAGTCGATGTATAGCGCGAATATTAATACGTTATTCACGCTTATCCATTTATTGCCGATATGGCTGGAAAGTGAGGGACATTTTTACAATTAACAAACGTAATAAATGGTATACTACGGAATCCGGATAATGCCATCTACTAGTATAATCTCGCCCTTTTTTCAGCAAAGGCGACACTAGACACACAAAGTGATACACGATATTTTGCGCGACAGTCTCGGTGACGCACGATATATTTAACACGATATATCGCGTTTGTGTAGGTAGTCCAAAAGGCAATTTATCGTGTTAAATATATCGTGCGTCGCCGCGACTGTCGCGAAAAATATCGTGCGTTGCCGCGACTGGCGCGAAAAAGATGGTGCGTTGCCGAGACTGTCGCGACAAAATATCGTGCGTCGCCGCGACTGTCGCGAAAAATATCGTGATTCGCTTCGTGTGTCGTGTTCAAAGGGCGACACTAGACACACGAAGCAATACACGATAGTTTGCGCGGCAGTCGCGGCGACGCACAATATTTGTACTGTTCAAAGGATTCCGTGGCATACGACATCGTAAACTACATGTCAAGGCATGAACGTCGCCATCATGTTTGTCACGTGATTATCCCATCTGCCTATATGACTAACATTTTATATTTGTGCAAGCAAAAGATGTTAGAATTTCTTATAACAAATTCTTTCTGAAATTTTCCATATCAAACACATAAGATTTACCCAATGAGCTTTTTTATTTTCACCATGAGATTTCCTGTTTTACATAGTTTTACAGACATTGTATTTAATTATCCTCGCTCTAGGAGAACGTGTCTCAATGCATGTGCGTTTAGTGCTTTCCCGGAAAAGCCTGTGCAGTCCGCACGGCTTTATAAGGAACGACACTTTGCGCTGGCACCGGATTTGAAGTTCTTTAAACGAAAAACACAATAACAGCGGAAAGTGTCGTCCTTGATTAGCCTGTTCGGAGGACTAGTTTTATAGAATCAACCTTATTTTGGATCACGTTGCCATTGAGTTGCTTTAAGAATCTTTAAACTGTTTTATTGAGTCTTCAAACGATTTTACCTGTCGTCATAGGGTTGCCTATTACAAAACTTAGCCTCGTCGCAAAAGACTTCAGCGCTACCGACACCGTGTTTACCGCTACCGGAGGTGACGTGGAAAACGATTACGTCATCTACAGTATGCTGTCCTGTACCCCGAATGCCACGTGCCCATTCATCATGTCTCCGAGTAGGTTGTTCAGTAAGCATTTTACGCGGAGTGAATCATTTACGCGGTAACGAAGTGTATAAAGGTTTCCGCCCTGTTATGGAAACGCCCCATAGTTGATCTAAGAGTGTGCTTTAGATTTAATAACCATACTAAGTGGTTCGATTCAAAAATTAGCTTTTGGGGAATACGAGTTTACATAAATGCACTGAATAATTTATCACAAAAAGCCATTCACTGTAAAAGTATTTTAAATTTTATTTTTTTAATGATTCCGTGGGTTGACCAATTTATTTTCGTCAGCACACAATTTCGTCATAAAAATGACTATTTCGTTAGCACATAAATTCTGTATTTTTTGAATTTGAAAAAATGCGTTCAACACAGCGACGCAATTTAATTTTTTTCCCCAAATCCAAAATCTACGATGTAAAGTGTCCATAAAAAGGTAATTTATTGAAGTATACACGAATTTTCAATTACAACGGCGGTACTCTATAGTCTCCGCCTACTGAATTTGCATAAATTGCTTTCTTTACTTTTTTGTGGTTCGGTAAAATTTGAAAATGTATTGTACTAATATTTTTTATATTGCGTACAACTATCTTCATTTTCATATCTTAAAAACAGATGGTATTTGCCGCATAAATCTTCAAATAATTAATGATAGCTTGTGTACAAGCATAATCTATTGCGCAATTCTAGATGGAACCATAGTTACGAACGCGGATCTTCATTCGTACCCTAACAACTCGTTCCAACTCTCGGTTGTGGCAACAGACAAGTATAACAAGAATCCGACTCCGTACACCGTCATTGTAGAAATAACTGGTCAGTACATTGAGACAACTAGGTAAGTGTTGGATAAATTAATTTAGCGAGGATAACAAAACCGAAACCACAAACATTGGCGACGTAAATGCTAACGTATCCGTTTTAGACACAGTTACCGGATATATTCTAGTTTTGTCAATGTTTTTCTGCCTTTGAAAAAAAAACAGATGGAAAAATAAAACCAAAACACGAACACCCACAACTGACGAAAGGAAACAAATCAAATCGACGACAATTTTTGTACTTGTGTTTGCTGTTTATGTCATGGTATTTAATTTTGTCAATGCATGTGAAATGTACCATTTAATGTCGAGATTCGTCTTATAGCTACGAATCGCTCCGACCGGTTTCGCATTAAAATATTTCTTTCTGTCATTGTTTGCCTTTCCACCTTGATTATTGGAGGGGAGGTTATTGTGATTAAGTAACAAGGAATGAGTTTGAAATCATGATTGATAAAGCGCTTGATTTAAACAAGAACGTCATCATGCTTGGGGACATAAATGAAGACCAATTTAAACACAATGCTTGCCTCTCTCAATCAGTATCCCTGTATAACATGCACAACGTTATCACTCAAGCGACAAGGGTCACCGCAAATACTGCTACACTAATTGATCCGATATTAGTCTCGGATACCATTTCATGCTTGAACAGTGAAGTAATAGTTATCCCTCAAACTGTTAGTGACCATCATGCTTCTACCATTCATGTTACAATTCCTTTAATAAACAGCAAACCGATTCAACGAAACATTTTGTTGTATAAATATGCCGATTTCGATCGACTAAACAATCTTATTACATGTACAAATGGGAATGTATCCATGATTCTAATGTAAATGAAGCAACTGTTATGTTTACGAACAAACTTATCGAACTTATAAAACTTTGCATTCGAAATAAACTTGTCACAGTGCGCCCTCATGACAAACCATGGTATGATTCTTCTATTAGAACAATGGCTCGTAAACGAGATAGACAAAAACACATATCCATAGACAATCCTACTTCTTCTAACTCGAATAAATAAAAACAACTTCGAAATAAGGTTATTAACAGGATAAAACATTCGGAAAATTAGTTTTATTCTAACCTAGAAACATCTCGTGATGAACCAAATACTTAAAATCCAAAAAATATTGGAAAACACTAAAGCAACTAATAAAAACAAATTCTCACCCGAATTCGATACCACCTTTACAGTCAACGGAAAAGTCAAACTGTTTTAACAGATACTTTGCCTCCATTGCGTCGTTGAATGACTCAGCCGGTGTTCTTCCACAATTCTCAGATATCTCTAACGCAAAATTATATAACCTGCCCATATCAGAATCGGAAATTATAGATGTTATTAAATGCTTAAAAAACAATAAAGCCGTCGGTTGTGACCTTATAAGTCATATTGTCATTAAGAAAACGTGTAATTCTATTGCTTAGCCTTTTTGTATCCTCTTTTACAAATCACTAAACAAAAGTACATATCCCGCCCAATGGAAAGAAGCGATTGTAATGCCTCTATTTAAAAAGGGGAAACCGAATAATCCTTCCAACTACCGTCCTATCTCATTGTTAAGTTGCGTAGGCAAGCTGATGGAGAGGATAGTTTATACACATTTATACAACCACCTTCTTGCTAACAAACTTATATACTCCAACCAGTCGGGCTTCTTAAAAGGTCACTCCACGGTCGCTCAATTAATCGACATTTTTGATCGAATAACGAAAGGTATTGATGAAAAGAAACTCACATGCATGGTTTTCTGTGATATTTCTAAAGCGTTCGACCGCGTCTGACACACAGGACTACTCTTCACACTTAAACAAAATGGATTTGATGGTAATTTACTTAATTGGATAAAAAGTTATCTAGGGAGTTGCATTCAAAAAGTCGTGGTTGGTGCATCAATATCTCAAACGTTAGAGCTTAATGCCGGTGTTCCACAGGGATATGTTCTAGGCCCATTATTTTTTCTTGTTTACGTAAACGACATAGTCAAGCACCTTCAATGTACTGCCCGCCTTTTTGCCGATGACACTTCCCTCTAATGTACTACCTCATATATATATATAACATTGAAATTGTTCTGAACCATGACCTACAAGTTTAAGTAACTGGGCAAAACTATGGCTTGTAGATTTTAATCTACATAAAACCATGGCTATGTTGTTTTTATCACACCATGCTGTTCCCCAACCACATGTTTTATTTAATAATGTAACGGTCAATTTTGTAGAAAACCACAATCATCTCCTACTAGATTTATCATACACAATTCAGGTATTTCAATACATGTATATACCAAAACACTCATATGGTAAACAAATGAACAAATGCATTACCACCTGTCAACTTATTGTACGTCTTTAATGCGGACTCGAAATATATAATGATAATTATATAAGCAATAGTAAAGTATGCGTGATTGGTTATTGTCGGCTCAGATACCACTTCAAAGTACCCGGGGTAATTAAAAAATATACTGCAAAGTATGCGGGGTACAGAAAATATATTAGTATATTATACCAGTTCTAAAAAGTCTTCCGTAGTATGACCGGGTGCGTATTTTCCGTATCCAGGGTACATTGTAGAATACTTCTGAGTACCCGGGGTACTTTTAAGTAGTACCTGAGCCGACAATGACCAATTGAGCGTAAATTATGTGTGGTGTCCCTCGATCGTGCTTAGGCTAGTACAAAGTATCCGGTGTATGGAAACTGTACTAAAAGTGCCTTGGAATCTCGCCGAGTGCCTTTAAGCGTATTATCCGTACCTGGGTAACATTGTAGTATACCTAATACTAATAGTACACAGGGTACTTTGAAGTAGTACCTGAGCCGACAATTAACAGTTGAGCATTAATTATGTGAGGTGTCCCGCGATCGTGCTTAGTCTTTCGCTTTCAATAAGCACGCTCACACACAGGGAAATATATGTAAATTTATCAGCTGTATGCGTGTATATGGTACCCAGGGTACTTTAAAGTTTACTACACGGAACCTGGTGTATGGAAAATAGTGTATGGTGCCTTTAAGCGTATAATTCGTACCCGGGAACATGGTAGTTTACCTAAGGGTACATGGGGGTACTTTATAAGTAGTACCTGAGCCGACAGGGACCAATTGATTATGTGTGGTGTCCCTCGATCTTGC
The DNA here is from genome assembly GCF_020536995.1 of Dreissena polymorpha. Classification (NCBI taxonomy): domain Eukaryota; kingdom Metazoa; phylum Mollusca; class Bivalvia; order Myida; family Dreissenidae; genus Dreissena; species Dreissena polymorpha. The sequence goes on along the minus strand of NC_068362.1, from coordinate 20,418,871 downwards.
TTAGGATTTCGCTTTCTGTAAATCTATTAGCTGTATGTGTTTATATTTCATTATAACAATGCATATTCATTCTTTATTCTTTCTTGTTTTATTTGTTAAGTTTATTTTATGGTGTTTCTTTTTTCAATTACTTTATACTTTGCGTGTGTGTATGTCTGCAATATTTTTCTATGTGTACATGCATATTAAAGGGATCTATTTACGGTTTGGTAAATTGACAAAATTGAAAAAAGTTGTTTCAGATATTTGAGAGGAAACAGTATTACTGAACATTTGCCATGGCCTAATATAGCCATTATATGCATCTTTTGACGATTTAAAAACCTAAAAATTGTAAAGCGTTGCAACGCGAAACGATTGAATAATTTGGAGAGTTCTGTTGTTGTCGTTGAAATTTGTGAAACTACGAAGATTGCTTATATAATGTATAAAATACGCATCTTATGTATGCTTGGCAAGATAGCTCAGTTGGCTAATCGTTTTTACTGCACGATTCCGGGGGTCACTGGTTCCAGCCCTGCTGCGGGCTACTTTTTTTTTTCCTTTTGTAAATTTTATTTTGGATTTTTTACTGGAGCTTTTAAAATTTAAAGTTTACATTTATCAATATATATCATTTAATGACAAACTTCAAAACATGCCAAAATCTTTGAAAAGGCCCCTTTAAAGGGGCCTTTTCACAGATTTTGGCATTTTTTTAACTTATTCATTAAATGCTTTATATTGATAAATGTAAACATTGGATCGTAAAAGCTCCAGTAAAAAATCAAGAAAAAAAATTAAAAAAGGAAAAGAACATTGCCCGGAGCAGGTTTCGAACCAGTGACCCCTGGAGTCCTGCAGTAAAAACGCTTTAGCCTACTGAGCTATTCCGCCGAGTACACATTCCAGACGTATTTTATACCTTATATAAGCAATCTTCGTAGTTTCACAAAATTTAACGACAAAAACAGAACTCTCCAAATTATTCAATCGTTTCGCGTTGCAACGCTTTATAATTTTTAGGTTTTAAAATCGTCAAAAGATGCATATAATGGCTATATTAGAGCATGGTTAATGTTCAGTATTACTGTTTCCTCACAAATATCATAACTAAAACGAAAACTTACGAATCTGAAACAACTTTTTTCAATTTTGTCAATTTACCAAAGCGTGAAAAGATCCTTTTAAATAATCTAGCCTTATTACCGAAAACAAATATGGAATATGTTCAATAAATATTTTAATTGATGCAGCAAGTCTTTAATAGCATTTCAAACCTCATTCACTTAGTAAAATAGTAAAAGTTACACCAACACCACATTTTATCTTTATTTTAATAACAACTTGTTTACAATGCAAGCATACCCGATATTATTCAACTTACTAATGAAACATGACACTTATCCGATTGCAGCGAGAATACAGTCATAAGAATGTGTCCTAATTCAAACTACATTGTGATACACAATACAATTTCAACTGCTACCATAAGACCAGATCGTCAGATTCTACGGTGAAAACAATTTGTGCAGTGTAACCTTTTCTTTTGCTTTGCTCTAATCGATAATTCACATCTTTCGCCATACGATTCGTTATCAAGTTTATGTTTTGAGCATTTCTCAACAAAATACACGCAAATTGATGTCGATTGCAACATATATTGTGTTTGTAACAATGTATTAGGTTGATTGAACTCGATTTTATAGACATTCGTGATACATATTTTTTTTACATTGTTTTTGCCTTTGAACAAAAAGAACTATGAGCTGTACGTATGTACTCATAAACGCTCAGAGCATTCAAGAAGAACTTCAACGATAAAGCATAAGCTTTCTAAAGCAAAAGGTAAATTTCCGACGTCATTTTATGTAATTAACAGTAAATACTAAATATACGTCTCGTTGTGATTCACATCCATACGGTATTTTTCACACCTATCAGTCTATATGTTATCAGTGGGACGAAACGTCCAATGCCTCCCTACACAAATATCAGAGGCACGAACTGGTAGTGGCACGAATTATCATAGTGTCGTGCTGTGGTAAAAGGTAATGGCCTATAAGTACATATATCGTAAACAAACCATATGAATTAATTATTTAAAGGCCTTACCGAACATTCCACGCAGAATGGAGTTTTGTGTTCGTTCCTCGGAAATAAACAAACGTAATATTCCCGCGATGTTTACTGTGTCAATGTTTTATGTAGTCGTGAAAATAGCGTTTTTAACAATTTGTTACTCTGCATTTGGAACCAAAATGTTTTTTTAAACAAAGTCCTTTCTTCAAGTCAGTAACAGCGTCGTTGATATGTCTAGTTGCGATGAATCAAAAATTTTATTGAAAACAAATCATTGAAAATAACGTGCCTAACAATATCAGTTTCCGCATATTAACATAAATGTACACAATTAGAGGCAAAATTTGCTTCCTTCATATATGTTAGGGTTATGACTGCAAAACGACAAGGGCTCATATCCGCGGAAAGAGTTTTTATTGAACGTACGGGTTTTATAACAATCTGAACACTTCGGACAGTGGGCTACACATCGCCGGTATGGCGGAATTGTCCGAGGATTACCGATTGGGTTTTAATAAACTATTACACAATGGTAACGAATATTGAAATAGAAAAAAATATCAAATTAAATTATGTTCATACTGAACATTTTCTTTAACTTCATGATGTATTGATGAATGTGCGAAGGTTTTTCTGGTCAAACAATAAAATACGGAAAGGGTCGAACACAACGGAAATGTAATTCTGTCATTTTCCTTAAAAAGTATAATGTCCCTTACCGTGGTGTTAATTAAGGGCCACGTGTCAAATTGCAAGTATATATATCGGATTATAATCGATAATCAGGATAAATATACAGATAATTCAATAAAGATAAAGTCAATATAGGTACAGTATACGTGTTTGTTCATTGGAGTATCGCATGTTATAAAATAGTAATTATTTCATAATTTTCTACACATGCTTCAAAGTCATTTCGTCACACTTATGACGTCATTTTGTGTTTTGAAATGTATTGATGCATGCCACGGGAGAAAGGGTAACTTTTCAGCGAAAGGGAAACAGCTGTTGATTATTGTCTTGAAAAAGGGGCATAAAAGAAACATTCACTCGTGATCATAGAACAATAATATTTTCACTTATAGCTGCGCCATTCTTGAAAATATATTGTATATGATCTCTCGTGAAATAACAAACGATCTTACACTGACATGAACAAATATCCTCTATTTAATCTTTTTGCATAACACGTCGTTTCTGTTCGTTTATTTTCCTTTTTTAAAAACAACAAAAGCATTGGTGTATCGTTTCATCATTATATTCGATTTTGGGTACAATGAATTAATAATATACATTTCAACAGATAATTATATTACATATAAGTTAAATGTTGATTTCATATCAATAATTCAAATTAAAATTAAACCACCAAAAGCCCCTGTATTTTTCAATTGTTCAGAAGAGTGATGACATATAGAAAAAAATCACAAATGCAAGAAGGGGCGGGTCTTACAAAGGGTTATGGGTTACATAACCCAACTGTTCGAAATAAATATGGTAAAAATGTACAACTATTAGAAGTATACATGGTAAAACTGTTTAATAACAGTATATTAACGACTTTTGAATTCTTACATGCGAGTTTATAAAACATCATGGGGATGCTGAACAGTGAATAAAACTTGGCTGGCCTGGTTATGCAATTCACTACAATCCAAACACTTGTTCTGAATCAAACCCGTTTTGCTTCAGGGTCAGTTAAATCCTGATAATCACAAAAACAATATATTAACAACAGTAAGTACATTTTCAAAACAGAGCCAGTAAAACGAATCAATGTGTGATTAATATTTATGTATACATTTACAAAAACATAGTTGCGTGTATTTCATAATTCTAAAATTAGCGCATTTGCAGGATGAGGCGGGTTTACAGGATGTTGGGTTCGAGTGATTGCGATGAGTTCAAAATATAAAGAAAATAAAGAGACCACCAACAATTTGCTGTCAAGTGTCTAATGGTCAAGATATATTTCGGATTAAACACAAACACACAAGTGTTGGTCTTTTTTAGAAGTAATCGCCCAAATCAGCCCAAACGCGACAAAACTCTCGGGAAGATATCAAATTCAGGCAACATACTTTGTCCCACTTTTGCCGAGCGCTCCGGTCCCACGCACTTGTCGTTGTAACCTGAACAATGACCACTATGCACATGCAGGTTGTTTCGAAGTGTATTAATATGAACAATGTCAAATTTCACAAGAAAGATGTGATTTAAATTTTAAAAATAATATCATAACCTTCGATTGGCAGAAAATAAACAGCTCAGCTTGTAAAACCACGGGGTCATGTAGTTTCAGAGAAAATTAGGTGACTCATTTTTTATATTAAAGTATGTATAATCACTGTAACCACACGCAGGGGTAAGGCGCCTTACTTTCGTTCTACGATGATTTAAAAAGAGATTTTGTAATAAAAATAAGGACCTAAATAATCTACCTAGGCAAATATCAGCCTTTGACTCACAATTTGTTATTCACTTAATTAACATATACAAAGAATAAATGGCGTGTTGTATCTCAATAAATACGGTATTTTCGAACAACTATTACCTTCTATTCCTTAAAATGAATCTCTGAATTGTAAAGTATGCGTCGGTTGTAGGATAGAAAAATAGTGATGGTAGTAGTAGTAGTAGTAGTAGTAGGAGTAGTAGTAGTAGTAGTAGTAGTAGTAGTAGTAGTAGTAGTAGTAGAAGTAGAAGAAGAAAAAGTAGTAGTAGTAGTAGTAGTAGTAGTAGTAGTAGTAGTAGTAGTAGTAGTAGTAGTAGTAGTAGTAGTAGTAGTAGTAGTAGTAGTAGTAGTAGTAGTAGTAGTAGAAGTAGTAGTAGTAGTAGTAGTAGTAGGAGTAGTAGTAGTAGTAGTAGTAGTAGTAGTAGTAGTAGTAGTAGTAGTAGTAGTAGTAGAAGTAGAAGAAGAAAAAGTAGTAGTAGTAGTAGTAGTAGTAGTAGTAGTAGTAGTAGTAGTAGTAGTAGTAGTAGTAGTAGTAGTAGTAGTAGTAGTAGTAGTAGTAGTAGTAGTAGTAGTAGTAGTAGTAGTAGTAGTAGTAGTAGAAGTAGTAGTAGAAGAAGAAGTAGTAGTAGTAGTAGTAGTAGTAGTAGTCACTGATTATACGTTTCAGAAATCATGCATTATACAAATTACACTTTTCAGAAATTATACTTTTTACACATAACACTTTTGACAATTATTATTTTTTTATTTTTTTTTTAAATACTTTTTCATTGATTCGTATTTTTGAACTGTGTTGAATCAATTTTTTATTACTTTTTTCGTTGATTCGTATTTTTAAACTGTGTTGAATCAATTTTGTATGTGAAAATTTTTAAAACAATTAAACGGAAAATGTGCCAGTATAACAATAAAAAAAATATGAAAATATTTAACAACAACTGAAACGACAAAATCTCGCATTGTGAAGGAGATCAAGTTGATGTTTGTGGATCAATGTCCCAAAGTTCATTTATGAGTAAATTTGCATTTCAAAGTGTATGAGGTCCTTACGCGTCCGTGACTGCATTTACTTTCTACAAACAAGGACGTTTGGTCGAATACTGAATTAAAGGGATCTTTTCACGCTTTGGTAAATTGACAAAATTGAAAAAAGTTGTTTCAGATTCGCAAATTTTCGTTTTAGTTATGATATTTGTGAGGAAACAGTAATACTGAACATTTACCATGGTCTAATATAGCCATTATATGCATCTTTTGACGATTTTAAAACCTAAAAATTATAACGCGAAACGATTGAATAATTTGGAGAGTTCTGTTTTTGTCGTTAAATTTTGTGAAACTACGAAGATTGCTTATATAAGGTATAAAATACGTCAATATGTGTACTCGGCGGAATAGCTCAGTAGGCTAAAGCGTTTTTACTTCAGGACTCTGGCAGGACTCCAGGGGTCACTGGTTCGAAACCTGGTCCGGGCAATGTTCTTTTCCTTTTCTTAATTTTATTCTTGATTTTTTACTGGAGCTTTTGCGATCCAATGTTTACATTTATCGATATAAAGCATTTAATGAATAAGTTAAAAAAATGCCAAAATCTGTGAAAAGGCCCCTTTAAAGCAGCAATTTACAGCAATTAAGTTATTGTCACTGTATATGTAATTTTGGTGTGCTGTTGGGCGGAGATCCGGAAAAACCAGAGGACATCCCTCTATCCGAAGAGCAAACCGGACATGCGTATATTAGTTCCCCGGTGATGCCTCTCCCAGCTGCAAAGCGTGGCTCGATGACGTCACAGTTTGACAACCTATGGCGAATTTCGTGTCCGGCCAGCAATAACAACAGGAACGGACGCCAATATTTACCTCTCACTTCCCTGGGTCCGCCCATCATCCCACCGCCACTTCTGGCTCCTCCACTGCCGCCATTTCTGGCGCCCATACAGAACGGGCCCGTGCAGCCGCCATTACCGCTTCCACTAACTACCGGAAACATCGGGTTGATGCCGCCTTAATGAAGAAATGCAGTGCTCGTGTATATACGCTCCATGTGGCATCTTAAAACAAAATTTGTTGTAAAATATGGAACAAAAAACATCTTCATTATCCTGGCGACAGTAAAAAAATCGGATTTATCCATTAAGAGTCATTCTTCCTGCAACTCCATCCAGCTCCTTCTTTCATAGCATATGATTTGGACTCCTATATCACGTTTCGATTTATTCTCCGCCCATGAAGCGGGACGGACGAACGATACAAGCGAAATTTATTATCCGAACTCACTTCGTAGGCATCGCACGCTCGAAAATGACCTCAATTCATCAATTTCCCCACATAAGGCCACTGCATAGACACAGTTTAAGTCATTATACTAGTGAAATACATGTTCAATTAAACATACATAGGTCATGCAATATAGAAGTTTAAGAGATTAACTCAAGGTTTTATAACGTCGATTTGCGAATGCGTAATATTTTCTTTTATCCCATCATCAGACGTGCATTGTCGAAATAAACCACTGTGGAATAAATTTACCTTTATTTCAGCAGTGCTGAAATATAGCTGTCACGCGCGGCGAAGAATGTTCATATTACTCGGAATCAACTATAAAGTAATTATTTTTAGTAAAATCGAATCAGATTTAACAAAACAAACAATTTGATACCAAGATGTAATATAGTTTTTACACATAATGCAACTCAAAAAGCAAATAAACATTATTTACAAATATTAAGTGCGCGTACTCGTGACGTCATTATTAATACGTCATACGACACAATTGTGGTGGAGACCGGTTCGACTTGGCCGTTCGGACCCCATATGCGGTGTCTTCTGGGAAATGGTCTTCAGTTCCGGTTCTGCTATTCCTAGACGATTGAGTTGTTTTACGTTCTCCTTGGAAATCCAAGATATCCTAGGTGATCCTCACTTCAAGTGATTCAAGCCAGCAACAAAGCGTAAGTACAGCTAATTATCTATTGTCTAATTTACAATAAATGGCGCTGCGAGCAAAAACTCTATACGTATTTTGAATTTCTAATTGGCCATTATTAACAAAGTAAATTGTCAGCCATCTTGAATTTTATTTAACAACATTCCTGTTTGTCTGTTATTTTAAACATTTGTTAAGTAACTTTAGGTCATATAGTCCCTATTTACCCTAATATTAAACTAGTATTACGCCTTTTTCCGGAACTCAGGCTAATTACTATATTTTAAGTGTGTTTTGAAACTTTCAGATTTCGTCGACAGCGTACTATCGAACCGTGTAATTGCATTCTAAATTTAGTCTTTCTGTAAATAGTTATCTCCCTGTTGTTCAATTGTATTTCATATTTGGTTTTCCACTAACGTTATCGTATTTCAGGCAAAGGCAATTCATTATCAACTGTATTATATTCAAATTGGGAATTTTTTACTTTCGTTTTCTTAAACGTAAACACTGGAGGCTACACTACAGTAAACACGTTTAAGAAATATATATTTTCTTCTCAGTTAACTTTAACACAACTTCTGTATAAACTGCTGTGCTTTGTCGGCTGGTCACTTGGTGTAATTATTCACTCGGTGAATGTTGTTCACTTGGTGATATTTTGTTTCACTACGTGATTTATTTCATGTGGTGAATTTTGTTTCACTTAGTGACTTTTATCTGTTCAGTGACAGTAACATCACTTGGTGATATTGTAATCACTCGGTGATATTTCCACCTAGTAATATTTTGTTTCACTGCGTGATCAATCTCATGCGGTGAATTTTGTTTCACTGAGTGAACTTTGTTTTGCTCGGTGATATTTTCACCGTGATATTTTCACTGTGTGATATTTTCACGTGGTGACAATTCTTTTCACCTAATAATACTTTGTTTCACTGCGTGATCAATCTCATGCGGTGAATTTTGTTTCACTGAGTGATATTTATTGTACTCGGTGATATTTTCACTATGTGATATTTTCACTGTGTGATATTTTCACATGGTGACACTTCTTATCTTCACTCGGTGATATCTCCACGCGATCATATCTTTCTCATTTAGTGATTCATTTCACTAAATGGCATTTTGATTTTTTTGTTTCACCAGTGATATTGACATCACTGCGCGGTATTTTGAACTATTGAGTTTTTATTTATTTGTTTATTTAGTGATTGTGTTCACTAAATCAACATTTTGACTATTTTTTTAATTTCACTTCGCGTCATTTTCGCTGAGTAATATTTCCTCTTAGTAACAGAGTTTATTTAGTGATTAAATTCACTAAATGTCATTTTGATTATTTTTCTTGAGAATTTCTTCATAATTGCAGTTTATCTTTTATGATTACATAGCATTGCTACTTCAGCATTTTCAAAGAATACATACAAAAATAAAGGATCCATTTCCATTTTGTTTTTGTTTATTTCTGACTGCAATTTCAGCATTTCCCAAGTGACATAATAAAATAAATAAACAAATAATATTTTGAGTTTGTCTTTAATACTTACAATGGCAACATATAATCCCGCTGTCGATATAGACACGGCCTCATCGGATGAGTTGCAAACTTTGCCAGGCGTTGGTAAAAAGGTTGCAGAAGCAATTGTACATATTAGGGACAGTGAAGGTCGTATGACAAGGGAGCTGCTAACTCAAATCCCACATTTTCGGGAATTCGAAGGGTTTTGGAGCATGGTACGCTTCAGCAAATCGGAAATGGAGAAAAGTGAGGGTAAAACTGAGGTTACAATGAAAGAGCAGGTTGACGATGACATAGAAGCCATACAAAGGTTGACAACGGTCATCGATCAAGCTCGGTTGAGTGGACCACCATCGGCCCCAGTCGACTCTTTTAAAACTAGAGAGTCGGGGGCACGGCTAAGGTATAAGGATGGTTGGAATGAGAGCATAGAACATCCATATCCGGAGTACCCGCCTATGCGGACGCATTCGGGTAAACACGGAAAGGTTGAAGAAGGTGGTTATTCATACTCGGGTTTTACGCCGATGCATTCGGGGATAAACCCAAGTAAGGAAAGCAAAATGGAAAGTGGGGGGCAGTACTCGGGGTACCCCATGCCCATGTATCCGGGAATGCTTCCGGGTAGTTGGCAGCCAGGTTATCCTTATCCTTATGCTTGGATGGGAGGGCCAGGGGGGTATATGTTCCCACCCATGCCGCCAATGCCGCATGGGTATGGGGCTACGCCACAGGCGGTGCCAGACAGGGTACCCACTAATGATGCGCCCTTGAAGCATGAGGCCAAGGAAGGGGCACAGGGGGCTCGAAAGAAAATTGCACCCTCAAACGGGGGCAATATGGGAGGAGCCGGTATGGGACAACAAAAGGCCAGGCTCCAATCTTTGCCCAAATCATTGACGTATGATGGCAAAGGGAGTTGGCAGGCTTTTTTGACGAAGTTCGGGAAGTTTGCCTCCATCTTCGAATGGACGGAGGAGGAAAAGAGAGATTATCTCTGCTTGTGTTTGACAGATAGGGCCAGTGAGTTCTATGCACTGACTACGGATAGGAACGTAGAAATGACCTATGCGGCAGTGGTGGAAAAACTGGAGAGGCGGTTTGGTTACCGTGAGTTGCCGGAGACGGCAATGGTAACATTCTCGAGTGCGACACAAAGAGAGGAGGAGTCCCTTGATGAGTGGGCGGATAGAGTGTTGACGTTAGCCGGTAAGGCATTCCGGGAACTTCCGGATGCCTTCATGACCCAACAGGCCATATTGCAGTTCTGTATGGGGGCCCGTGAGAAAGAGGCGGGAGAGCAGGTGATTAACCAACGCCCACAAACTATAGAGCAGGCTATAGATAAAATGAAGTGGGCAATCCACACGCATGGCCTGATGTATGGACGGCCAAAGGCGGTGAAAAAGGTAGTATGTGCAGAGGATGTACAAGTGGCGGAGGTGAGGGTTGGAGAACAGAGCAAGATCAACGGGAGGGTTGATGCTCTGGAGAAACGAGTTGGGAGGTTGGAGGAGAAGTTGGATGCGGTTATGGGGAAGTTGGATAAACTACTGGAAAGGCGGAGTAGGAGTCCAACGACTTCCCCAAGCCGGCAATGCTACAATTGCAACGAAATCGGACATTTTAAGCGGGAATGTCCGAAGGCGCGTAGCAGGACTCCGTCACCTGTCCGTAATGACCGGTGTTTCAAATGTAATGGATATGGGCATATGAAGAAAGATTGCCCGAATGTCACACCTGATGAGCAGGGGAAAACCCTTGGCTCAAAGGAAGGCAAAACAGTAAGGTTTGCTGATTTAAACGGCAGGGGGTCAGTGTAAGTGGTCCTAGCATGACTCCAAAAGAAGAGGGCCAATCCGTTGTTATATGTCAGGTAAGGTCTGACTCAATGTTTCGTATACACGTGACCTTGGGTGATGGCCTTGTTGTGCAGGCGGTTATTGATACTGCGGCGGAAGTGACCTTGGTGTCTGATAGGGTGTTCAAAAAAATACCAGGTGATATACCGGTATTAGAACAGGTGTCGGTTATGACCGCTGGTCGGGATTTGTGTATGAAAGGCGCAATTGTTGGCCCCATAAAGATTGAGATTGGGGGTCAGACATTCACTGAGAAAGTGTATGTCGCGCCAATAGAAGACAGCATGCTTTTAGGACTGGACTTCATGAGGAAGCATGGAATAAAGATTGATATTCCTAGGTCCACAATAAGCATCAGGGACACAGTAGTGTCAATGAGCGAGGATGTGGTAAGTGATAGTCTTAGAGTGGCTAAGATTAAGGTTAACAAGTCTATGACAGTTCCACCGAACTCTGTAGCATTGGTACCCTGTTCTGTGGAGACTAAGCTTGATACCTTTGTTGTTGAGGGGGTAGGAGTGGACCTCATAGTGCCTATGTCGGTACATACAGGTGAGGGAAATTTGAGGCTCGCTATGCTTAACCCGTCCGATCATTCGGTAAAGGTTAGAAAAGGGCGAGTGGTGGGTAGAGCGGAAGAGGCTAGGCTTGTTAAACCGGTGCCACAGGAGTTTTCTCCTGACCGGATTGTTGAGGGGCTGGAGAATGGTACAGAGGCAGATTTACCAGAACACCTCCAAGACCTCATGGAACGGTCACGAGCAAACCTGACCTTAGGGGAGCAACAGGAGCTTAGTTCTTTGCTAACTGAGTTCCAAGATGTGTTTGCAAGGAGTGAGTTTGATTTAGGAAAGTTCACAGCCGTTGAACACTGCATTGATACCGGATTTGCGAAACCGGTGAAGCAGAAAATGCGGAGAACTCCGGTAGCGTTCGTGCACGAGGAGGAGAGCCATTTAAAGAAAATGATTGATGCTGGTGTCATTAAGCCCTCTAGTTCAGAGTGGTGTTCGGCACCGGTACTGGTACGTAAGCGAGACGGGTCTGTGAGGTGGTGTGTGGATTATAGGAACTTGAACGCAGTGACCGTTAAAGATGTGTACCCATTGCCACTGATAGAAGATTGTATCGACATGCTTGCGGGGCAAAAGTGGTTTTCCAAGCTAGACGCCAATTCGGCGTATTGGCAAATTAAAATTAAAGAGTCTGATACGAAGAAGACGGCGTTTACCACCAAATATGGGCTCTTTGAATTTGTGCGAATGGCTTTTGGGTTGTGCAATGCACCCGCAACATTTGCCAGGGTGGTTAACCTGGTGTTGCAGGGGTTGACATGGAACAGTGTCCTCGCATTTTTGGACGACATCTTGGCAATGAATAAAACATTCGCCGAGCACATGAAAACTCTTAGAGATGTGTTCATGCGGTTAAGGCAGTATCAACTAAAGTTGAAGCCGAAAAAATGCGAGTTGTTCCAACATGAAGTGGAATTTTTGGGACGTATCGTTGGGCCAGATGGATTGGGGCTGTCGCCTAATGATACCAGAGTGGTGGTTGACTGGCCTGTTCCTCTGTGTTGCAAGGATCTGGAAAGGTTCCTGGGGTTAGTGAACTATCATAGAATGTTCATTGAAAACTACGCAGGAAGATCTAGATCGTTGTACGAGGTAGTGAAGCAATTCAGGTGGGGTGATGATCAGGAAGCAGCTTTCCTTGATCTGAAGAAAGCATTGGTGGAGGCTCCAGTGTTGGGTTTGCCTAATCGAACCGACCCGTTTGTGCTGGACACGGATGCGTCTGACAAGGCCATTGGTGGAGTGTTAACTCAAATCCAGGAGGGCAACCCAAGGGTCATATGTTACGGGTCATTTGCTCTCACCAAAGAACAAGTGAGGTACTGTACCACCCGTAAGGAACTGTTGGCTGTGGTCCGATTCACACGGCAGTTCCGCCATTACCTCCTTGGTCGGCAGTTCCTGGTACGTACTGACCATAGTAGTCTGACGTGGCTTCTAAACTTTAAGGAGCCACAAGGACAAATAGCCAGATGGATTGAGGAGCTGAGCCAGTACGATATGCAAATCGTGCACAGACCTGGCAATAAGCATGGAAACGCAGACGCCCTGTCTCGACTGGTTGTTGATACAGACAATCATTACGAGCATGGTGTGCGTTTAGTGGATCTACCTTGCGGGGGGTGTCCAAAGTGTAAGCGGGCAGAAGAGAAGTGGAGTAAGTTCATCGAGGATGTAGACAATGTGGTCCCACTGGCACACAAATGTGAACCAAGGGTTCAAGAAGTGACCGTCAGTGGATCCGCAACCTCCAAGGACACGCCCAAGGTCGGGGAGAAAGACGAGAGTGTGAAGGAGTTGCAGGCGCAGGAGGTGGAATTCCAGTTTCTGAGGAAATGGTTATTCCATGGCACCGAGCCGCCTGATAAAGAGAACTTTTTATTGCCAACGTTGCTTCAAAGTTCTACTGGGTAAATCGACATTGTTTCAAACTGGCCAATGACCTGATTTGGAGGTTGAATCCCAAAAACGACAGTTTTCAATTGTTGGTTCCCAGTGGAATGAGGCAGCAGGTCATGGCTTTAAATCATGACATACCAATGGCAGGGCACCAGGGCGAGTCGAGGACGATAGAGCGCGTGAAAGGGAGGTATTTCTGGCACAGAATGTCTCGTGACATTGTGAAATTTGTGTCCGAGTGTAGTCGATGTGCTGTAAGCAAGAAGCCAGTTCGCAAGCCAAGAGGGGAGATGGTATTGTTTCACTCGGGTGTGCCCATGGAGAGGGTACATATAGACTTTTTGGGACCTCTCCCGGTGACACCTAGGGGAAATCGATACGTTATGATGTTTGTTGATCAGTTTACGAAGTGGGTGGAATGTATCCCACTACCTTCCCAGACAGCCGAAGTGACAGCAGAGGCCATGGTTAATCAGGTGTTCTGTCGGCTCGGAATACCCATGGAGTTAATGACTGATCGGGGGTCAAATTTCGAGGGTGAGCTGTTTTCCGAAGTGTGTAAACTGTTGCATATCCACAAGACTCGTACTACCGCGTATCGGCCGAGTACTAATGGTCAAGTGGAAAGATACAACCGTACACTTATGGATGCTGTCCGATGCTATGTCGGTTCTAGGCAGAACACCTGGGATGTTGAGCTCCCACAGATAGCAGCAGCTATGCGGTCTTCGGTGTGTCGGAGTACTGGGTTCACTGCTAATCGCATGATGCTCGGCCGGGAGGTGTATACCCCCGCAGAGTTAGTGTACCCAAGCTCTCCTTCACCAGGGTTGCCTGCTAGCGATCATGTGCTTGAGTTGGAGAAGAGTATGGTTTCAGCTCATGAGACAGCCCGTAAATGCCTGGGCACAGTTCAAGTCCACATGAAAAGGGACCATGATGTGCGACTAAACCAGGTGGCTTATGAGGTTGGAGAGGTGGTTTACGTTCTGAATGTGGCCGGCAAAAAGGGGAAAGCAAAGAAATTGCTACCTCAATGGCTAGGGCCTGGAGTGGTTGTAAAAAAACACTCTGCTTGCCTGTATCAGGTACGACTTAAAGGAAAGAAGGTTAACGTTAACCATGATCGGATGAAAAAATGCAGGATGAAAGATTTTCCGACATGGATTGTTAAGGAGCAAGAAAGTTGCAAAAACGGTGCAGAGGAGTCAAGTGTTCCTATATATTGTGTCTGTAAAGGGGTAGATGACGGGTCTTTCATGATTGCGTGTGACTGGTGTGAGGAATGGTTTCATGGGAGATGCGTCGGGGTGACTGAAGAAGAAGGTGAGGAAATTGACTTGTATAAATGTCCCAAATGCCGTTCTGGTTAAAAGTACTAGTGAGCATACAAACTGAGTGAGGAAAGTGTGATTACAAGGCTACAGATCAATGACTCGTTTTCGCTCTGTTGCAGAATGGCTGGAGTTGGTTATCGTGTTGATGGCCGGAACATCTTCTCGGAAGTAGAAGAGGCCAATGCAAAGGGGGTGCTGTGGGTGTCCGGAAGAGATTTAATAGTGGATCTGGGGACAATGCGGCCATTGGATCATGGTCGTGTCCAGGCTGCGGTGGAGGGACAGGTTAAGCTTGCTCGCAGAAGGGGTAAGAATACCTTTGTGGCAGCGGTTAGGAAGTTCGGTCACTTGATCCTCAGCGATGAGTTTATCGCGAGGGTTTTGAGTGTGCCGAAGAAGCAGAGGACCCCTGGAGGGTCAATCTCTGATAAGTCGAGGCGGGTGATGGTGGTGCCCGGGACAGCAGGAGTGCCGACTCGGGTACCATGCATGGAAGAGTTTCCGCCATTGATCAAGGCAGAGGTCAAAGTGGAAGGAACCTCGGTCGGAGAGGCCATACTCATCTCGGATTCAGAGGGGGAAGTGGAAGGTCCGGCCGAAGTTCCTCCGGAGTCTCGGTACCAGGAGGGTGCTGATACTGTTCGGCTCTCCTCAGGGGCTGAGGACTCCAGTAGAATGATGGGCAGGGAGGAAGGCAATGGGGTGAGCGTGATGTTGGAGTCGGCTCCGACCGGAAAAGCCACAGGACTCGATCTCTCTGAGATGGAGGTGGATATTCCGGTTGGAGAGGGTCCCGGTTCGTCTTCAGTTGTGGAGGAAACTGGGGGTCAGATATTGGAGTGGAGGGGTGCTCCAGCTTGGGCCGGTTCTGACTTTAGAGCAGGCCCAAGTGAGGAGATAGGTCAAGATGGAGGGAGGTCGAGGGCGAGAGAGAGGGAAAAGGTTTCTGGGGGATCGGAGGTCAGAGACCGATCTAGGTCCCAGTTGACGGAAGAGTCTCCGGTGGAAGGGAGGAGGAAGGAAACTGGCAAGGAATGTCCCATTTGCTACAAGCGGGTCATATTTCGACGCAAGCATGTAGAGGACTGTCATTTTCCAACTGTCTTCCGAGGTCGGACATGGGACAAGCCGCATTTGGATGGTGTTAGACTCTCGGGGGTCATGTGCATTATCAAGAACCTGGGTTTCAGGTCTATTGATGAGGCCATGATTTATCTCCATCGGTTACCACTAGCCATTCCGGCCGATTCCTGTCTGTACGAGCGGGACAGAGAGAGGATGCAGAGAATATGTCGGAGGTTCCTCTGGCATGTTCCGGACGAGTTCCATGTCCCACGGGTGAACTCGCGCGCTCTCCTGTTCCATTGGAGAGTGTTAGCCGCCATGCTGTGTCTTGGGGATGAGAGCCTTCGGGCTAACTTCTTTAACCAAAGATTCAAATGGCGGGGAGGGGATCCCGTGAAAGACTTGGAGCAGGTTCTTGGTAGGGCGGTAGTGACCCAAGTGTCTGGGACGTGTCCGCCAGAGTCGAGTGTTGAGTCTGGGAGGGTCAGGGAGGAGGTGAGAGAGGTGGCCGTTGCCCCAGAATCTGGGAGGGTCCAGTTGGAGGTGAGAGGAGTGGCCGTAGTCCCAGAGTCTGGGAGGGTCCAGTTGGAGTGTGATATGGAGGTGTTGGGGAGGGATGTGGTCCAAGAGTGGGAGTGCTCTAGGAATGTAGTACCTTCTGCATTCGATAGTCACTTCCACTTGGACCGGAGTGGTCGAGTGCTCCAGGTTTATTCACTGGAGAGGTTAATAGGGCATGCTGAGGGGCCTGTCCCGGAAGTGCCAGTGCAGGTGAGTGGTGGAGTTGCCGTTTTCTGCGATCCTGCCACTTACCCAGAGGTATACCCTTGTGCACCTGGTTTCGGGTCGGCCGTTGGGCTGCATCCGAAAAAACCTCATGCCAGTGTTGAAGGAGCAGTGAGATTGGTAGAGGAGGAGTTGAGAAAGGAGGGGGTGGTGGCTCTGGGGGAAATAGGTCTAGACTGGACCACACCTGAACAGGAATGGCCCTTGCAGGAGCGCATGTTTGTGGGGCTGCTGGAGCTGGCTTGTCCTAGACGGCCAGTAATTTTGCATCTCCGGGGGCAGGACAGATACTCAAGTGAGGTTAGTGCCCTCGCCCTTCGGTTGATGCGAGAAAACACCAGTCCCACACAGCGGGTGCATCTGCACTGTTTTGGTGGTAATCTGGATCAGGTGCTTGGGTGGTCGACGGCTTTCCCTCGGTGCTACTTCAGCATCGCTGGATCAGTTGCCCAGTTCGACGAGATACAGCGGGCAGTTGTGCGAAGGATCCCTCTGAATCGTCTGTTAGTAGAGACTGATTCGCCATACCTGCGGGTACAGCGACAGTGGCATAACACTCCAGCTTATGTTGGAGAAGTTGCCCGGAAAGTTGCACAGATCCGACAGACGACCCTTGATGAAATTCTCCAGGCCTCGCTGGAGAATGGAAGGTTGCTCTATAACCTGTAAGGGTCGTCCGGCGGATAAATGCTAAGTGTTATGTGTTGTTATGTGTTGTTAATGTCAATAAATGTCCAATGTTTAGTGTTGTGATGATGTTGATGAGCGGATTGGTGGAAGGTGGAAGTGGTCCAAGAGTGGGAGTGGTTTCGGAATGCAGCGCCATCTGCATTTGGTTGTCATTCCCACTGGATCCAAGTTTAAGTAGCTGGTATTGCGGGTCCAGTGGACTCGTACACCGAGAAAAAAGCGGGGGAAGTGGTGAATGGATTGGTGTGGTTTTGACCAGATTTCTGGTGGGTCATGTGGGGGAAGGGCTATGAGCTGTGTGGTGTAATATATGGTGTAACCCGGGGACGGGCAGCTCAGTGGGTGGGAATAAATAATTTTTATATTCTCCTGATGACTTAAACGCCTTAGATTTGGTTATGTATTAAAAAATTGTAAGGTTAAACCTTAGACGGGGATAGGAAAGCTAAATTGAGCTAGGGAGGGGGGCTTGTTAGAACGGGGAGGAGTGTGGTGGAGACCGGTTCGACTTGGCCGTTCGGACCCCATATGCGGTGTCTTCTGGGAAATGGTCTTCAGTTCCGGTTCTGCTATTCCTAGACGATTGAGTTGTTTTACGTTCTCCTTGGAAATCCAAGATATCCTAGGTGATCCTCACTTCAAGTGATTCAAGCCAGCAACAAAGCGTAAGTACAGCTAATTATCTATTGTCTAATTTACAATACAATGCATGTTGTTTCACGCTAAAGATGCAGTTGTTTAGTGTCTTTTTTTCATTATTTCTTAAAAATCGGGGACGTAGAGGTATGATAAACGAAAAACAGGTTGGTTACTGATCTTTTTGTAATGTATTAGGCTCGACACGATTAAAATAATGAAACAATGTTTGCTTAAAATATCTTTGGGATTTTCCGTCTAGTTCGATTTTCCTATTCTATGGTTAAAGAAATAATTTACGACTAAGAAAATTGATGGGATAAATCGAATACTAGGTCGGTGCCGAATAAAGCAAAGTTTATCTTGCTCGGCACGAAAATCTGAACCACTCGCCAAGGCTCGTGGTTCAGATTTTCTAAGCCTCGCAAAATAAACTTTGCTTTATTCGGCACCGACCTAGTATTCTCTATAAAATAGTGCATATATAATGTACGTATTCATTAAATGTGCGTGTTTTGTGATTCTTAAAGCGGGACTGCACGATTTTGTCAAATCTTTGTGAATTTATATAAAACGTGTAATAAAAAACATATAAGACATATATTTCAATATAAATTAAGATAAAAGTTAAGAAGAACATGTGTCGAAAAATGCGAAATAAGCCAGATATTTTATTCTGAAATCGAAAATGTCTGTATTATAGTCAAATTCGACAGCATGCATATCATGCATGAACGATGTGAATCTAAATTTATTTTACGGATCATTTTAATTTCCGGCAACGATATCTATTTATACGACACACAAACACTAACTCCGATCCTCATAAAAAAGACGAATGCTTCGGTTATTGTAGGAACATACGTACGAAATATCTTCGTCACAATCGGCTCGGGGAGCTAATCTGTCTGCTGCATTTTATGAAATTGGTCTTCAATGTATACCTTTTTTCTTGCTTATTTTGTGTTCTTGTAACATATTTTGTATCAATTTATTACCATTTAACACATATAAAATTCGTGCAGTCCCGCTTTAATATACATATTACACAAAACTAATTGAGAGTATTCTTCAAAAAGTCGTCGCACACATAAGTCATTTCTTTACATTCATTTACACATTAATGTTATTCAATCGTTTAACCACGGGTGGTCGGACGGAAGGACATGTGCAATTTATCATGTTTCCCATTACGTGTGGGCATGTAAATAAACAGGTCAAAACTTATAATGAAATAGAGACAATGGCGTTGCCTATGTGTTATACCATAACATGAAGTACAAAATGTCATCCACGCATATTGAGAATTTTGATAAGAATACCATCGACGGGGTCATCTGTTATTTGTCTTTTTATTTAAACACCGTATGAGTGTATTTTAAAATTTGCCGCATTAAGACACTATTGAATTAGTTGAATGCTAAACCCATTTAGCCGCTGCATTTCAGGGATAACCACTCCCGCCACTGCCTCCGGTTCCTGAACCAGATCCCCAAGAGTCTATTCCAGCACTTGCGCCATGACCGCTCCCGGATAATGAGAGCCCGTTTCCGCTGGAAGAGCTCATACCGGATGCTGAAGTGGTTGGTTCTTTTGTGGTTTGTTCCAAATTTTGCTGTGACGCGGAATGTTGCGAAGATCCTAGAATGGTATTCGTGGAGAGTCCATACTTTTGCTCTAAAGTGAAAATGCTTTAACATGTAATGCATCACCATCAATATCATCATCATCATCATCATCATCATCATCATCATCATCATCATCATCATCATCATCATCATCATCATCATCATCATCATCATCATCGTCATCATCATCATCATCATCATCATCATCATCATTATCATCATCATCATCACCATCATCATCATCATCACCATCATCATCATAATAATAACCATCATCATCATCATTATCAGAACCGACATCATGATCATAGTCATCAAATACAATAGCATCCCCGTCGCTACCATCATCAACCGACACATCATCATCATCATCATCATGGATATCTTCATAATCATCATCAACATCATGAGCAACATGTTATAATCAACCTTATCATCATCATTAGAAGCAGCCTCAGAAGCAGTAGCACCACCACCTACATCATAATCAATCGGCACCATCATAAAAATCATTCCTATTATCATCCTTCTACAATTCATCGTCAGCATCATCACTTCCACAAACATTACCCGCTCAAAATAAAACTCACCCCACCATCATCATCACCAACACTACCACATATCAAGCGATAATTCTACACGGCTCTGAATCCACGCATGCGCACGTCTGACAGCCAGTCTCATCTGTTGTGGTGCTTAGCGTGTAGCCATCGTGGCACGACAACATGCATATGTCTTTGCACTTTCGGTACGTGTCGCCGCTGATCGGAAGTGCACCTGGTTCGTGTAAAGTAAATAATATCGATCTTAACTTCTTAGTTAACTGAAGTTTTGTTTTTAATGCAAACGGCATACATAATACATATCCTTTTGAAAATAGCTAAAATACGTTTAGTTGAAATAATGACGCGAAATACGATGGATAAAGATAAGGAACAAAATGCTCAATAAAGCACTCGCTAAACAAAATATATATAACGCCTTCTTTTAAATAACGATATGAAACGCATCCAAACGGAATACATGTGCAAAACCCTTCTGCATCTTGAAACATATTGATTATCATTCCCTTTGTTGGTCTCATGCGTGTCGGCACTTTCGTTCATCCACCACTTGCTTGGACAATTCTTAGGCGTCGGTGTGCATGCATGACTCGATGACGTCGCCTCTGGTCGCATTGCACAATCGCAGACTCTGCACTTCCGGTTGTCCACAGCCGACGGCGGGCAGCGGTTTTCTTCATTTCCGGAAGTGTTTCCAGAATATTGGAAAAGCAATTGTTGATACGACATGCCACCTCCTACCGACCGGAGCCCCGGTACGCGAGCGAGGGAGCTTCCGGGGTTCCAAGGTACTTGACATTTAGCTGCGATAATAAACGATTTGACTTTTCATATAATAATACTAAAGGAATTATCGAACTATAATAACTTCTCTTTTCAAACTACATGTTACGGCTAGTTTGACATTTGTGCTTCTAGAACTACCAGTAGAATTGCTACTTAATATTGATGATTGAATAAATACCAAATCATTAATACGTCAACAACAGACAATCTTTATCTTAATTGTTTACTGAAGTACGTGCCTGATACAATCAAGATCTATTTATTAAGAAAATAACGACAAATATTCACAATTACAGCACTTCATAAAACAAAAACAGTATTATCATCACTGTACCATAACAAATAAGTAGAATCAAAATCGACGCCCAAATGACATCCGACCCATTTGTGAATAACAGCGTCAAGAATAATTATGTCATTATTATTGGCACGAAAACAGCGCTGCACCTCGCGCGTGTTACTATTTTGCAAAAGACGTCGTTTCCGAAAACGTAAAATATAAAAGGGCTGTTCGATGTTTGATAATTATGCAAGTAGCGGATCCGTGGTCTAGTGGTAACACACTGGCTTCACAATCCAGAGATCGCTGGTTCGATCCCCCGCTGTACCTAACCTACTAACTCGTCTTTCGCATGAGACGTTAAACCGAGGTGCAGTGTACTAGGTGCTATACACCGGGCACTCAAAGACCCAGGGTCACCTCTGGAACGGGGTGTCTTCTGTATCTTGCACTATCCCCCGTAACCAACTAACACGTCTTTCTGGGGGCGATGGCCATATGGGAGACAATCCCGGTGCACTCGATAAAAAAACAACAATAACAACAACGATAATTATGCACTAAGACGCTTATATGATTACCATATTAAACACAATTGAGTTACGGCGTATCAACGCGGCTTTCTGCCATTATGGGCGTAAAGGAAGGCTTTATCAGCCCGTGTTCTTAAAATGCATGACAGTTACTCGAAGAATACATTCAGATTACGGTTAATTGCGTGACAGTTACTCGAAGAATACATACAGATAACGGTTAGTTTTAGTGATATTCGACCCTATGTTGGCTCGACTGTTTCAAATGTTTGCGCTTTAATTATAATACATACAGTTCCGTTTTCTGGCTAGAACTGGTGTCAGATTTCCTAACGCGCGATTGAAGTTGAACTATAGGAAAATGTTTGATAACAGATATATGTTCAAAATTTGAATTGCTAATGATCTGCTGTTGAAAATATGTAATAACCGACATGTACCTATACATTATTAAGAGATGCTTAACTTAAAAAAAGACAAATAAATAATTTCAGTACTCTAAAATTCTTTCGTAAGGGTTAATACAGTTGTGTTCTGTGGTGATATTATTAAACATAAGTATTTACGTTATGATGATTGTGTTTCTTTCTCAATCTAAACTTCTTTAAATCATCTAAAATGACTTAAGGTCAGAATTGTATTAAAACAATTCTTGGTGTTTTCCACGCTTCCTTTATTTAAAACTGGCCGTAACTATGTTCATCTTTATCTTGTTTGTTGGAAACTACACAATACCTGAAACGTTAACACATCACACGACGCGTATTTCTCTGGGCTGCAGGTTTGTTACAACCTGAAGTGTAATAACGACCTGAATTGTAATAAACTTTATTACATTATTACAATTGCGTGACAACCTGAATTGTACAAAAATAAAGTTATTACATTATTACAATTGCGTGACAACCTGAATTGTAATAACGCCCGAAATTGTAATAAACTTTTTTCTTGGTTTAAAATTGCATCTGATCGCATTTCCAAACACAGATTATTTCCAAATATAATGCATACGTGGATATAATATACATATTAATAGGGCAATACGACCTATGAATGACAAAAAGGTGTTCTCATACAACCTCAATTGCAATAAAGTTATAACATTATTACAATCTCGTGTCGACCTTAATTGTTATAACAGCCCGAAAGTGTAATAAACTTATTTCTTGATTTAAAAGTGCATCTGATTTTATTTCCAAACACAGATTGTTGCAAAATATAATGCATACATGGATATAAAATATATATTAATAGGGCAATACGAACTATGAATGACAAAAAGGTGTTCTCATACAACCTCAATTGTAATAAAGTTATTACATTATTACAATCGCGTGACAACCTGAATTGTAATAGAGCCCGAAAGTGAAATAAACTTTTTTCTTGGTTTAAAACTGCATCTGATCGCATTTCCAAACACAGATTGTTGCAAAATAGAATGCATACATGGATATAAAATATATATTAATAGGACAATACGACCTATGAATGACAAAAAAGTGTTCTCATACAACCTCAATTGTAATAAAGTTATTACATTATTACAATCGCTTGACATCCTGAATTGTAATAACGCCCGAAAGCGAAAAAATAATAATCTTGGTTTAAAATTGCATCTTGTCGCATTTTAAAACACAGATTATTTCCAAATATAATGCATACATGGATATAAAATATATATTAATAGGGCAATACGACCTATGAATGACAAAAAGATGTTCTCATACAAACTCAATTGTAATAAAGTTATTACATTATTACAATCGCGCGTCGACCTGAATTGTAATAACGCTTGAAAGTGTAATAAACTTATTTCTTGGTTTAAAAGTGCATCTTATCGCATTTTCAAGCACATATTTTTGCACAATATAGTGTATACATGTATATGAACATGTATCTTTATAAGATAATTCGACCTATGAATGACAAAAAGGTGTTCTCATACAAACTCAATTGTAATAAAGTGATTACATTATTACAATAGCTTGTCGACCTGAATTGTAATAACGCCCGAAAGTGTAATAAACTTATTTCTTGGTTTAAAAGTGCATCTTATCGCATTTTCAAACACATTTTTTTGCACAATATAGTGTATACATGTATATGAACATGTATCTTTATAAGGTAATTCGACCTATGAATGACAAAACATGTGTTCTCATACAAACTCAATTGTAATAAAGTGATTACATTATTACAATCGCTTGTCGACCTGAATTGTAATAACGCCTGAAAGTGAAATAGACTTATTTCTTGGTTTAAAATTGCATCTTGTCGCATTTTAAAACACAGATAATTTCCAAATATAATGCATACATGGATATAAAATATATATTAATAGGGCAATACGAACTATGAATGACAAAAAGGTGTTCTCATACAACCTCAATTGTAATAAAGTTATTACATTATTACAATCGCGTGTCGACCTGAATTGTAATAACGCCCGAAAGTGTAATCAACTTATTTCTTGGTTTAAAAGTGCATCTTATCGCATTTTCAAGCACATATATTTGCAAAATATAGTGAATACATGTATATAAAAATGTATCTTTATAAGGTAATTCGACCTATGAATGACAAAGCATGTGTTCTCATACAAACTCAATTGTAATAAAGTTATTACATTATTACAATTGCGTGACAACCTGAATTGTAATAACGCCCGAAAGTGTAATAAACTTATTTCTTGGTTTAAAATTGCATCTGATCGCATTTTCAAACACAAATTATTGCAAAATATAGTGTATTCATGTATATAAAACATGTATATTTATAAGGTTATACTACCTATAATGACAAAAAGGTGTTCACATACAAACTCAATTGTAATAAAGTTATTACATTATTACAATTACTTGTCGACCTGAATTGTTATAACGACCGAAAGTGTAATAAACTTATTTCTTGGTGTAAAATTGCATCTTATCGCATTTTCAAACACATATTATTGCGAAATATAGTGTATACATGTATGTAAAAGTGTATCTTAATAAGGTAATACTACCTATGAATGACAACAAAGGTGTTCTCATACAAACTCAATTGTAATAAAGTTATTACATTATTACAATCGCGTGTCGCCCTGAATTGTAATAACGCCCGAAAGTGTAATAAACTTATTTCTTGGTTTAAAGTGATATAAGATTCATTTTTCACTGTTGAATTGAGCTGAAAAGAATTACTGGTCAAAAGAGTTATTTAAAATGTTGTAACTCACCCGATACGACTCGAGTTGTTCTGTTCAACAGGCCTTAGGTTAACGGAATTACGTTGTACGGACAGGCAATGGTATTACCATCATACCATTTGGAATGGGGTAAGAGGCTAACGCCATAACATTTCGATAGATAACCTTGCTGAAAGTTCTATAACTAAACAGAAGGAAAACGGAATAGGCTACGGTATCGCGATCTTCTCGATTATTTATTAAAATAATAATGCAAGAAAATGCATGTTTAGGTCTTGAACTCAATAAAGAATTTAAATATTGGTTATAGATATTTATTTTATTTAAGGAATTCGGAACATTTTGAGATTGAATATAATAAATACTGAATTGAATCGTGTTGCCGCGTGGTTTATTTGTCATTCATGACAAATGTACGATAGATTAATAATTTTGAAAACACTAGGGATTCGTTTGGTTTCATTTGTTCATTTATCTATTTATCTACTTATTCATTTATTCATCCATTCATCCGTCCGTCCGTTAATTCGCTCGTTCGTTCGTGCGTTCGTTTGTGAGTTCGTGCGTTTGTTCATTGATTTGTTTGTTCGCTCTTCGGTTTGTTCTTTTCGTTCGCTCGTTCGTTCTTTCGCTCATTCGTTCTTTTGTTAGTTTGTTCGTTCGTTCGTTTGTTCGTTTGTTTGTGTGCTCGTTCGTTCATTCATTTATTTATTCATTTATTCAGTCCGTCCGTCCTTTCGTTTTTTCGTTCGTTCGTGCGTTTTTGTGCGTTCGTGCATTTGTTCATTGGTTCGTTCGTTCGTTCGCACGTTCTTTCTTTCTTTCTTTCTTTCTTTCTTTCTTTCTTTCATTCATTAATTCATTTATTCATTTATTCATTTATTCATTTATTCATTTATTCATTTATTCATTTATTCATTTATTCATTTATTCATTTATTCATTTATTCATTTATTCATTTATTCATTTATTCATTTATTCATTGATTTTTTTATTCATTTTTTGCATTTATTAATTTATTCATTTATTCACTAACCCATTCACTCACTCATTCATTCACTCATTCATTTTTATTTATTTAATGATTAATGTTTTTAATTATTTATTATTTGTTTGTTCGTTCGCCCGTCCATCCGTCCGTTTTTTGTCCTTTGGTTTGTTCGTTGGTTCATTCGTTGGTTGGTTCGTTACTTCGTTATTTAATAATTTTCTTTGATTCTAAGGCCTTTAGACTATCATCATCATCATCATGATCATCGTCCTCATGATCTTCATCATCATCATCATTATCATCATCATCATCATCATCATCATCATCATCATCATCATCATCATCATCATCATCATCATCATCATCATCATCATCATCATCATCATCATCATCATCATCATCATCATCATCATCATCATCATCATCATCATCATCATCATCATCATCATCATCATCATCATCATCATCATCATGTTCATCATCATAACAATCATCATCATTATGATCATGATCATGATGATGATGATGATCATCATCATCATCATAATCATTATCATCATCTTCATCATCATCATCATCATCACCATCATCATCTTCATCATCAGCAGCATCATCATCATTATGATCATAATCATCATCATCATCATCATCATCATCATCATCATCATCATCATTTTTATTTTTTTATTTTTATTTCTTATTTTATGTTTGATATATTTTTTATGATTATTTGTACTTTATATTATATAATATGCATATTATGTTAATGCTGCCACGTTAAAACAATGATTAAATAAATGATGGATGAAGGTTAAAAAATGATCGTTTCGTAGCAGCAGGAGGGGGGTCTTGGGTACTTTATGACATCTCGTGTTAACAGGGTTTTTGATGTGGGTGTGTCATGCTACAATTTCCTGTTAATCGGACCCGAAATATGATTAGGCCGCTTTTAATAGTGGTGATAACCGTTATTTCTATTGTTACGCAATACGAAAATTCGAAAACAAATGTCACGGCTTATTTTTCTGACCCGTTCTATCTTGCAATTTATATAAAAAAGTATATAAATTAACTCAGGTGTGGCTGTCTTTATTTTTAAGATATGAAATTACATTAATTGTTAAAATAGTTGTTAACATACCTTAACTACGATAATGGAAGCGATAAATATTTTGTTGTAAAGACGCAGTTGTCTTTCCACACATTTTAATCATACATTTATGACTTCTTGCGTTTTCTTAATGAAAAATATAACCACAATACTTTACGACAGAAAATTTAAGTCAGACTAAGTTATGAGGGGAACCGGCCGATCTCTGATCTGTGTGTGATAACCTGACGCTCAAAAGGATAAGAAAGGGATCACCGCAGCGGGTTGCTAATACACAGTGCAGACTTCCGCTGTTTTATTGGGGGTATTGTTTAAACAGCATATGCAAAATAGCATGGATTCCAATTTTGAAATAAACATCTGAAAATAGCGCCGTTGACTTTTAAATTGAAGAGTATAGACGACATCAAAGTCGAAGAATTGATTTTCTGGAAGAAACAAAGAACACCGCGAGTTTAATGAGGACGACAAATACAATTAAATAAATAATAAAAAATTAATTCGCATAGCATGGAGGCAGTTTATGTCTTACTTAAAGGTGAACAGATAAGTTCAGACTAAAAACCGTATACAGGAATATAATATAATTGCGTCTCTGTCCCATTAGATATTTCGCTAGCGAATATTTATTTCACATGCAGTATGTGCTGTAAATTAGAAACCGAATTTGCGCATAAATTACTTAGTTCTTTCATAACGTGCCTTGAAATATGTTCTCGTCTTTGACAGTTTAAACTTGTATTTAACTGTGAAAAGCACCAATATTACTTCACAAATGATATTTCCCTGAAGACTTCTACATTAGAACAAGTTTTGAATGTACACACATGAACATAGACATACATTATGGCAAATAATTGTATTAATTTAATACTTTTAAGCATCTTAATGAATGACCGGGATGGTTTTATCGCGCTTCTATTAAATATATAATTTTTAGTTATTGACGGTATTTCAATTCGGAACGTTTTTTATACAAACATTTTCTTGTGTAGTATTTTTTTACACACAGATATTTATAAAGAAAAGAATTGCATAAAGTTCAAAACAAAATTAATTACTAAATTAATAAATAAAGGAATGAACGAACCAATGAACAAACGCATGAACGCACAAGCGCGCAAACGAACGAACTAACAAACGTACGGTGGACTGAATGAATAAATAAATAAATAAATAAATGAATGAATGAATGAGTGAGCGAGTGAGTGAGTGAGTGAGTGAGTGAGTGAGTGAGTGAGTGAGTGAGTGAGTGAGTGAGTGAGTGAGTGAGTGAGTGAGTGAGTGAGTGAGTGAGTGAGTGAGTGAGTGAGTGAGTGAGTGAGTGAGTGAGTGAGTGAGTGAGTGAGTGAGTGAGTGAGTGAGTGAGTCAGTGTGTGAGTGAGTTAGTGAGTGAGTGAATGAATTAATTAACTATTACAAATAAATAAATAAATTAATACATAAATAAATAAATATATAGATAAATAAATAAGCAAGCAAGCAAGCAAACAAACAAACAAACAAACAAACAAACAAACAAACTAACAAACAAACACACAAACAAACAAACAAACAAACAAATAAATAAATAAATAAAAAAATAAATAGATATATAAATGAATGAATGAATGAATGAATGAATGAATGAATGAATGAATGAATGCATGAATGAAGGAATGAATGACTGAATCAATCAATCAATCAATCAATGAAATAACGAACGAACGAACACACGATCGCACGAACGAACGAACATACGGACGGACAGAGAAATGAATGAATGAACGAATAAAACAATGAATGAATCATAATGAATTAATAAATAAATGAACGAACGAACGAACGAACGAACGAACGAAATAACGAACGAACGAACGAACTAATGAACGAACGAACGATCGGACGAATTGACGGATGAATGAATGAATAAATATATAAAACCCTGTTCTGTTCACAATTGTTTTTGTTATTTTTGGTGTTGCACACTTAAATATAATTTAACTACAAACAAATCCCTAGTGTTTTCAAAATTATGAATCCATCGTACATTTCTCAGGTATGACAAATAAACCGCGCGGTATCAATACTCACTTCAGTATGTATTATATTAAACCTTGAATAAAATAAATATGTATAACCAATATTTCAATTCGTTATTGAGTTCAAGACCTAAAAAGGCATTTTCTTTCATTTTTTTTTAA
Organism: Dreissena polymorpha; assembly: GCF_020536995.1. Classification (NCBI taxonomy): domain Eukaryota; kingdom Metazoa; phylum Mollusca; class Bivalvia; order Myida; family Dreissenidae; genus Dreissena; species Dreissena polymorpha. The sequence continues at coordinate 20,389,793 of NC_068362.1, read as the reverse complement.
ATAAATAATCGAGACGATCGTGATACCGTAACCTAATCCGTTTTCCTTCTTAATCTATAAACAAGAAATATCTTTAAAAAAGATATACGGCGTTGATTGTGGTTGGAGTTGGTGGAAATTAAAGAGTTTAATGAATGAAATCGAAGATAGCATATGTCTTTTTCTGTGCAGTTCTTAGCTGCATTTCACGCAGTACGTGATGTTGCGCGTAGTTTTCGAAGTTTATTTTACATTATTACATATTGCTGATCATATATCTATAGACACAAAAAAAAGACTGGAAGTGAAATTAAAACATGTTAGTCAACCGGCCACATGCGAAGTATCCGTACATATTTTTAATATTTATTCGCGCGTTCTTCGGACAACCCTGTTTAGTGGTTTGTCGGGCATTGCTATTTAATTCCATAATTAACAGTACCGGGAATCATCTCGCTTATTCTTAAGACATTGGTCAATATGGTGGGATAATTCTTGTAAAATTAATAAAAAATAATATTTATCATGGTTATGTTGAAAGCACATTAAGAATCTATTATTAAGATACCATAATTATATCGGCAAATATCTTCATTTTACATCTGGTCTAAATAAAATTCCAGTTCACCTAGTTCACGCGATACCGTCTATATTATATAACTATCCCTGTACTGACCAAGAACTGGAGTACAAGTCAGCACATACGGCAGTCGTGAAGACGCAGCGATGACCTGTAAATAAACTCTGACATACATACACACTGACCGCGAACTGACCATGATAAACTTTAAAGTGAGGTAGCGATTCCACTGCTGGAACGACCACAGGCGCTCGATGGCAATGACTCAATCATTCGACTATACGTCGTGACTTTTTTTTTTTAATGCAGCTGCAGCCGTGATTTTTATAAACCTGTTTATTATAATGCATACACATACTAAATCAATAAAAATCTTCCAACAAAACGTCCTCTTAAAAAAAGATAGTTCGACTATGTATATAATTATTAACAAAGTAAGCCACTCGCCATTTTAAAATGCAACGGAAATGCGTTGTTTCCCCGCTCGCTTATTGAAATGATCGCGCAAGCCGGGAACCTCGCTCGGGAACAGTTAACTGTTAAACTATCATATTTCTCGGTCATTGTCTCTATAATACACGTTTTCATGTCCGATCTTAATAAATAATTTATTTGAAATAATTTATTAAGATCGGACATGGAACCGTGAATTATTATTACCTATTAATATATATTTTATATCCATGTATGCATTATATTTGGAAATAATCTGTGTTTTAAAATGCGACAAGATGCAATTTTAAACCAAGATTTTTTTTTATTTCGCTTTCGGGCGTTATTACAATTCAGGTTCTCAAGCGATTGTAATAATGTAATAACTTTATTACAATTGAGGTTGTATGAGAACACCTTTTTGTCATTCATAGGTCGTATTGTCCTATTAATATATATTTTATATCCATGTATGCATTATATTTTGCAACAATCTGTGTTTGGAAATGCGATCAGATGCAGTTTTAAACCAAGAAAAAAGTTTATTTCACTTTCGGGCTCTATTACAATTCAGGTTGTCACGCGATTGTAATAATGTAATAACTTTATTACAATTGAGGTTGTATGAGAACACCTTTTTTTGTCATTCATAGGTCGTATTGCCCTATTAATAAATATTTTATATACATATATGCATTATATTTTGCAATAATCTGTGTTTGAAAATGCGATAAGATGCGATTTTAAACCAAAAGATAAGTTTATTACACTTTCGGGCGTTATTACAATTCAGGTCGACAAGCAGTTGTAATAATGTAATAACTTTATTACAATTGGTTTTGTATGAGAACACATTTTTTGTCATTCATAGGTCGTATTACCTAATTAAGATACATTTTTATATACATATATACACCTTATTTTGCAAACATATGTGCTTAAAAATGCGATAAGATGCAATTTTAAACCAAGAAATAAGTTTATTACACTTTCGGGCGTTATTACAATTCAGGTCGACACGCGATTGTAATAATGTAATAACTTGATTACAATTGAGGTTGTATGAGAACACCTTTTTTGTCATTCATAGGTCGTTTTGCCCGATTAATAAATATTTTATATACATATATGCATTATATTTTGCTATATTCTGTGTTTGAAAATGCGATAAGATGCGATTTTAAACCAAAAGATAAGTTTATTACACTTTCGGGCGTTATTACAATTCAGGTCGACAAGCAGTTGTAATAATGTAATAACTTTATTACAATTGTTTTTGTATGAGAACACATTTTTTGTCATTCATAGGTCGTATTACCTAATTAATATACGTTTTTATATACATATATACACTATATTTTGCAAACATATGTGCTTAAAAATGCGATAAGATGCAATTTTAAACCAAGAAATAAGTTTATTACACTTTCGGGCGTTATTACAATTCAGGTCGACACGCGATTGTAATAATGTAATAACTTTATTACAATTGAGTTTGTATGAGAACACCTTTTTGTTATTCATAATTCGTATTACCCTATTAATATATATATTATATCCATGTATGCATTATATTTTGCAATAATCTGTGTTTGGAAATGTGATCAGATGCAATTTTAAAGCAAGAAAAAAGTTTATTACACTTTCGGGCGTTATTACAATTCAGGTTGTCACGCAATTGTAATAATGTAATAAAGTTTATTACAATTCAGGTCGTTATTACACTTCAGGTTGTAACACAGGTTTCTCGGTACAACAGTGGAGAGTTCTTCCGTACTGCCTCTGCTACAGAGTCTGGTGCAACAACTGAGTATGCTGGGGAATCAAAGCCCACGAACCGGCCTGGTACGTGTGTCATTTTCATCACGATAAAGAACATTCTTTTTGAAAGATAATTAGTTTATTAGTGCCAGTTGTATTTGTAATCTAACATTAAATGCCAAGCAAAAATACTTGTAAGTCAGTAAATCATCATTGAATTAATTGGGAATTCATTATTTTCTTTTAGTAATCAATCTCATGGGTAATCCTAAAATATAACCGTTCCGTCTAAAAAGTCTTCAATCAGGATCATATTAGTCGACAAGTTTGAAGTGAGTGGAAACTTGAACGTTTGATGCAAACCAGAAATTACACAGCTAGGTTTTTTTTCAATAAATTATTTTGTATAACGCTATACTGACATTTTGTTCAATTCTGATCAGCTGTCGTTTGACGAAGCCATGCTTTGGCGCTCGTTCGACCCGCCGTCACGGACAGTACTGCAGACGACAGTCCGTACCTCAGTCGTCTTCCTGTTCAGTCGTCTGGAAAAACTGCACAGCCGGATATTGGTGTGTCGCGCCTTGGGATATTTTACCTTAGGTGGGGGTTGAGTCACTTGTATTCAAGTCTTGTTCTGGGTAAACTGGCCTTAAATCACTTAATTCGGCCTTAACTAGATTTTTGTTAAGAAGAGATTGTACACTAACCAAATAAAAGCGGAACATGTCTTCCCTGATAAGCCTGTCCGGGCCACACATGCTAATCTGGGACGGCACTTTTCGCACATGCATTAAGACCAACTTTCCCATAACGAGGATCACTTGTTTATCTACTTGCCAGCACATTAATGGAAGTCTCGTTTAGCAAAAATCCAGTTCAATATGGATCTTTACTTCAGCCAATCACGGAATCACCGAGGCGGAGCTTGATGACGTGTTGTCCTGCGATTATGACGTATTAAATGACGTCTACACCTACTGGACACCGCCCATGCGCAGACTGCCCCCTCTACTTCTCGTGTGCATACGGGCGGACATCGACCAATATGTCGGTACTGAACTTTACTGTTATTTTCTCGTTTGAATTTAATGTTTTACGAACGTCGAGCTGATGAGAAAACAATGATGTTATATGTACTATGGCGAATTATTGGGATTTCCAATTCATTATCAACATCGCATGTTATTAAAATTAAGATAAGCGGTTATCGCAACGCGGTTGAACGTCTGCCTTAAGAACTTGTGATCATATAGGTTCGCTACCACTTGATGTTTTCTGATTTGTTTTCAGCTGAGAAACACTTTGTTCAACTTTCTTTAAATGACTTGCTTATGACTTTAGAATTGCAGAGCAGTGTTGAGATTACAAGGAAAAAAGGCTGATTTTATTAATTTTAGGCACTATGATATTCACAAACAAAAATTTTCATTGAGTACCATTGGTTAATATTGAGGCAGATAATTATTTCAATTGTATAACTTCAATTGATGCCAAAATGGCTCAGCAAAATGATTTAGAAAATCCGTATACTAAACAAAGCGTCGCACTGTAAACTTCGATGGTATAATCATGGTGGACATCGGAACGTACCGAGCTAGAATCGGGTGTTTAACGGCCAGGTCTGGGTCTGTTTTGGACCTAGACACACTTCGGGTGGTTGGCGTTTTTGGCTTTATTGGTATTCTCATCTTTATGGCCGGTGTCGAGTTAAATCCGGGACCGTTTCAGGTGATAAAAATCTTTGTTTACATTAGAATTTGCAAATTATGTTTCCCGCGTATTAAACTTTTTCGGCATAGCTGTATACGCCAGCTTTTCACCTTACCTGACCTTTGTAACTGTCCCATAAAATTCAAATAAAATTTCCCGCGGCTAGGTCACAAAGAAAACACTTCATTTATCCCATAGGCTGATATGAGCATACGACCAGAACACTGGAAACATGTCCGCGTCTTTGTAACACTGTTTTACTGCGTGTTCAGCATGAAGCAATTTTATCTCTAATGAAAAGGCTTACTAGATAGAACAGTTTTACACTCAATCTCGACATCAATACAGTTTGTGCGTGCACCTTTTATTTTAAGAGGATTGCCAGCGCGAGAACGTTTGTACTTAAAGGCTATGTTCTCATATTTAGTTCTAGCTTCCATATTCCTGTCAACATGTTAACATGTAAAAGTATAAAGAGCAGTGGAAGCGAGGCCTCACTTTAATGCATTGCATTTCAACCCGCGAGGTATCAGGGTCAGTTCGCGGTTAGTGTGTGTGAATGTCAGAGTTTATATACAGGTCATCGCTGCGTCTTCACGACTACCTTATGTGTTGACCGGAGTTCGCGGCCAGTAAAATAATCGTTATATTATAAAGACGATAAAGCGTGAACTAGGTGAACTGGAATTTTCTTTAGACCAGAAAGATGTTAAATGAAGATATCCAGCGATATAATGGTATGTCAATAAATGATTCTTAATGTGTTCTCAACAATACCATGATAAATATTACTTTTAATTAATTTAACAAGAATTATTCCACTATATTGACTAATGTATTAAGCATGAGCGCGATGATTCTCGATACTGTTAATAAACGAATCAAATAGCAATGCCCGACAAACCACTAAATCAGGTTTGTTCGAAGAACGCGCGTATAAATATTTAAAATATGTACGGATACTAAGCGTGTGGCCGGTTGACTCGTATGTTTTAATTTCACTTCCATTCTTCTTTTGGTTTTCTGTTTTGAATCTATAGGTTTATGACCAGCAATATGTAATAATGTAAAATAAGCCGCGAAAACTCTGCGTAACATCCCGTACTGTGTGTGATGCAGCTACGAACTGCACAGAAAAAGACATTCGCTATCCTTGATCTCATTCATTGAACTCTTTACCTTTTATAAACTCCAACCACAATCAACGCCGTATATCTTTTTTAAAGATATTTCTTGTTTGATATAAAGAAGTTCAATTTTTTATATAAAGAAGTTCATGTCTTTTCTTTTTAATAGTCAATGTAGTTGATGATAGACCTGACAGAAAATGATGAGGCAGTGCTAAAACAAAATTTTACAGAAGAAAATTTAAAACAATGGCCAGAAACTTTACTGATTTATGTTAAATATTTGTACTCCTCATAATAATCAATACGTCCCTGTGACGCAATCAGTAACGACTCTGGATCCATTGACCACTATTATATTGTCACTGCATTGGTTCGAACCCCTGTAGTTTTTTTTCCAAATAACTTTTCCATCAATGATCATTTTTATATGTGCTTATGATTGAAAACGCTTTTGATTTTATGTATTTAAACATTTTTTAAGAGCTCTATGGTGCTTTCAAGCTCTAAATGAAAAAAAATGTCCATGAATTTGTTCACGGTGAACTTGTCCGAACTACAACAGCAAGTTTGCAGAAGCTGATTTGCTGTAAACTCAAAAATAAAATTTATAAAAAACTCATAACGAATAATATCTTAAGTAAATACAATGCTATTATATATTAACATGTCAATGGCATCGCTTTAATGTTTGTGCATAAACACATTCCAGTTGATCGAAAACGAATTGTTTAAATGTGGGATCCGACTGGAGACAGGAGAGTTAAATTAGCGTTTAATAAGATTGATATTTAAAAGTTGAAGAATAATAAAACATGTTAAGAGAGTGAAAACGTTTTTCATAATATATGAAACATTATTCGCTAAAATGTTTGATAGATCTGTTTTCTTCATAGTATAAGGTAGATCTATATTATTTTAGTATTTCAATAATAAATATATAAAGCACATTCTATTATCCATAAACATATTATGTATGAGAGAGCTGCGTCTCATTTTTTTATTTTTCCATCTGACTTCAAATGAATTATATGACTATTTTTCTGTATTAAAGGTTGTTACATCATTGTCACTTCAAACACCGTTTATGGTAACAGAGTTTTAAATTGACAATAAACTTGAAGCAGATTTTTTTGTTAACTATATTGATACTAAACGGTCAAATGTAGCGTCCACGATTCCACGATTCCGATAATCTAGGTATACACAAATTTACGGGGGGGGGGGGGGGGGGGGGAAATGCCCCCGGACCACCCTACATTGACCTTACATACTGCCTCGGCTAAAATTTGGGTCTGGCTACGCCACTGCTTTAGCATCAGCGGAAGTGGTAAATTAGCTACATTCTGCATGTAATAAGTCAAGGCATTTTAAAAGTACATGTACTATATACACACTGCGCGTATTTTTGTAATGCTCTGTGATTGACTATAATTAACAGATGTGTTGTTTTTTCACCGCAGTTGAGCGCGGTGTTGAACTGGTACCACCGTCAGTTTACGGAAGCTGCGCACGAGCGCTACTGCGCAGATTATGCGCAGAAAAGCGTCTCCATAGCAACCTAGCTGATTTCTTCGCGGGAACCTGGGCCAATGGTAGTATTGTGCATAATTATGATATGTATGGACAGTTAGTCGTTATATCAGAAAGATAATCACAATATCGAGTATGCAAACAATAAAAAATATAAGTTGATTGTTCAATCAGGCGCAATTTGCTATGTGAGTCTTTGATAATTTTTGATCCTCCAATAAAGAAGTATGATGAGGAACATTATCGTATTCATGAGTTTTTAAACGGTTCGTTATTTTCGAATTTCCGCAAGTCATTTTTAAATAGAGACTTTTGACATTGGTTTTACTAATTCACTCCCTGTAATATCGAAATTTTCACCGAAAATACATGTAACCAAATTCATGTGCTAGCACGTGAGTATCTATATAAGTCTCGCTTAAGGAAAACCGGACTTTATGCAAGTGCTTACATTGTCCCGGATTAGCCTGTGCTGACTGCAGTGGCTAATCTGAAAGGCACTTTACGCACATGCATAAAGACCAGTTTTCCGAGATTGATGCTAAAATAAGCTTTAAAGTGTTTTTATTGGAGGTAATAGAAGAGAACCGCTATGGGACGTCACAGCCCTTTCGCTTCAGAGAGGATGACTACAACAATCGGGCTCTCAACAATCTGCCCTATCTCCGCTTGCACGCAGGTCACGTTGACCTTCTCAAGAAGGAGTGTCTCGCCAATGTGCACTTTGGTTACACGCACTTCTTGTTGAGTAAGCTTTATGGTTAAGAAATGTTACATCGTATGTTATAATAACTCACTTAAATTGTTACGACCTAACGCTCTACCTTTGGTTTTAGTTGTCGTTTACTGTCATTGCTACCACTGTAACTAGTGTATGCGGACTTAGTTACCTGATGTAATTGTAGACTGATAAAATGACTTTTTACCTGTTTAAATACACGTTAAAGTGAGACTGCACGATTTTGTCAAATATTTATTAATTTACATAAATTAAAATAAAAGTTAAGAAGAACATGTGTTGAAAAATGCAAAATAAGCCAGATATTTAATTCTGAAATCGAAAATGTCTGTACAGTCGAATCTCGGGAGTCGAATTCGCCAGCATGTATATCATGCATGTACGATGTGAATCTAAATTTAGTTTTAGTTCAGATTCGTTCATACGACACAAAGACACAATTTTATTTTAAGGATCATTTTAATTTCCTGCAACGATATCTATTCATACGACACACGAACACTAACTCCGACCCTAATGAAAAGACGAATGCTTCGGCTATTGTAGGAAAATGTGTACGAAATATCTTCGTCACAATTGGCTCGGGGCGCTAATTTGTCTATGCTGCATTTTATGAAATTCGTCTTCAAAGTATAATTTTTCTTGCCTATTTCGTGTTATTCTTACATAATTTTTTTTATCAATTTAACACATATAAAAATCGTGCAGTCTCACTTTAATTTAGATTGTTTGAGTTTTTTATGTGAACATTATGTATAGCTTTCAACGAATAAGTAAGTAAACTTTGCTCAGCAACATTTTCAGCTTTTCGTTAAAAAACATCTGACATAGATGAAAGTATATTTTTCAAAGTAAACAAAACACTGTCTCTTGTACTAACACTGGAACATGAGCCAAACGCGTCTTAAAGTATGTATTTCACGCATGTTTCTCGCGGTTATCCCAGGGCGCTTTTAGACGACTTCACGGCGGCCAAAGCGGCATTCCCGGGGAAACCCCTGATCAAGTGCATTCTGGAGGCGCTTCTGCTCTCCCGGAAGGGGCTGCAGATGGATCCGGTTCAGTTTATGCCTCAGCTACTAGGGCGCCTGGAGGACAACGAGGTTTGAAATAGGACTGATATGAGCCTCGTTTCAAGAAAACTGGTCTTAATGCATCTGCGCAAAGTGTTGTTCCAGATAACCCTGTGCAGTCCACACATTCTAATCGGGGACGACACTTTTCGCCGAAACTGGATTTGCGTTTAGAAGAGACTTCTTTTTAACGAAAAATTCCATATAAGCGGAAAGTTGCTGCCTGTTCTGGCTAATCTGGGACGGCAGTTTATTTACATGCGTTAAGCCCAGTTTTCCCAGAACAAGACGCATATTTATAAACATACATTAAGGTAAAACAAGAATACAAAATCATTTGAATGATAGATCATTGAATAAGAGATCTGCTATTCAAATATCGTTATTACTTAAGAAACCCCGCGCATACAAGTGGAACACTCCACCCAAAATAATCAAAATATGCTGTTTGATGTTATAATACGTTATATGTATACAGACTTTTAACAAGGAAAATCACCGAAAAATGTTTTCTTAAAAGTTCTGTGTGAATTGAGCCGCTTCATGCGAACACTGTTCTTTTGCCGTATGTGGTCAGCGAAGCCCCAGGCCAGCCTGCGCATTCATTCAGTCGGATCAGGAGTTACCATGTCTGATATTGACATCACGAAATATCGCGTGACTTTAAAGAGGACAAAGTAACACCTGACCAGAGTGCGCAATCGGCATACGACCCATATTCGCATGACGCGGCTCAATGCAGTGTTTTGTTTCAGACAACAGACCGAGTTCAAGCAGCGCTTACGTGAATATAGCTCAAAAGTGTGGTTCGAAACGTGAAACTTGAAACTTTCTAATTTGATGAAACGCCTATTTATATAATTATATTCAATGGCGTTGTACAAAACATATATATGTACATAAAATTGATAAAAGTTAAGAGGTATTGATAATATTATGCAGCATTAGTTAAAGGATTAATGATCTTAAAACGTGTGATATAAATAAGAATGCTATAAGGAACTAAAGCAATAAAACAATACCGGCTACACTATTAAAACACAGTAAAAGTAAAATATTATGTAATAAATTGATATAACTAGAGTTAAGACAATAATTATAATGATTATATGAGCAAATATTTGGCAACATAAAGACACTGTTTTTCATTAACTAAAAGGATACGTAAAAGGATATTTCTGCTCTCTGGCTGTCGGATCCCACAGCTACCGGTCACCTGTAATACTTAAGGACACTTCTTTTGGGTTTTAACCTTATTTGAACTATCGTGACTACAAGTCACAAATAGACTGACCAAGTGTGACTACAAGACACAACTTGAAGGTTAAAATTACAGTGTGACTATAAGACACAACTAGAAGGCCTAAGCATGACTAAAAGGCAGCTGGTTGATTCAATCATTGAGCAAAGAAGCCCTAATGATTCTTGGTTACCAGTCACTTGTACAATAAATATCCATTTCGAGCAAAGAAGCCCGCACAATTCTTTAATTGCTTGCTCCTATGAGTCCTAGTGAACAATACGCCCGTACAACTGAGTCTCGATTATTTTTTTAAATCACAGGTATTCCAATTGAAATAGGTTGTAAAAGTCTCCGAAGAGAAATGTTTTCAAATTTCCTTTGAAAATGTTTATTGATGCGGAAGTCCGGATGCTTGATGGAAGGTCATTCCACAGTTTCGGACCAACAACTCCGAAACTCCTGTCCATGAAAGTTTTTCTCTTTGTGCGTTTCACATCATAACATCCGTCATACGAGACGGTAGATCGTAGGTTACGTGCTGGTACTTTTTCTTGTAAAAGTTCTGTAAGGTATTTTGGCGCGTTACCAACAGAACAATTATACATGAAGTTCAGTAATTTGAATGTTATCCTAGCCTTTACTGGAAGCCAGTGTAGTTCATACAAGGCATCTTTTGAACTGTCATATTTCTGTCGGCCGAGTACCAATTTGGCACACATGTTTTGGATACGTTGCATTTTGTTTATTTCGCATTGAGCTGTTCCATACAAGATGAGATTACAATAATCTAGATGGGATATTACCAAAGACAAAACGAGTATTTCTGTTGCTTCTTTTGTTAAGTATTTCCTTATGTTTTTGATTTTAAGGTAGTTGTACATGGCTGTACGGCACTTAATTTTGATGTGTTCTTTAAAATTTAGTGTTTCGTCTAAATATGCACCCAAATACCGTTTGCATTTTTCTGCTTTAACAGTGTCACCAGCAATATCTATTTCTTTAGATTGACATTTATTTAATTGGGGTCTACTACCGAACATGATGAATTCCGTTTTTGATGCGTTCATTTTCAGTTTATTCTCGTTCATCCAATTGTTAATAACGAGTGCACAACTTTCAAGTTCTTGAATGGCAGTTCTTTCAACAGAAGAAGATGTAGGTTTGAATCGCTTGTTTGCGGTGTGGTCGTCTGCAAAACCGTAGACTGTGATGGAGGGAGGTTCGAGCCCGATGTCAACATCCTGGAGCGTCCCGGGGGTAAACTGCTACACAGCATCCACGTGCGTGCGTCCGAAATTGACATGATGACGATTACGTCATGTGGAACTTACGTAATCACATGTGCATTATACGTTATGGCATAACTTTATAAAAGAGTTGCTTTTTGTGGGTGGTTTTACGAAACTGAATTAACGTTTTTAGTTTCACAAATTTCGACATGTATAAATTGTAAGAGTGGATATTTTATTACAGTTTTGAACTTTCTTTATCAACATATATAAGCGTAATCGAGGCCACATATTTCCATTACGATGAAACAAATATTGCACGAGAGAGGTCCGGATTTACCGTTTACTGGTGTGATGAACAAAGAAATAATTCACAGTCATCTACAGAAACGAAATCAAAATAAATCGGTTCTAAACTGTAAACAAACGTGAAACGCTAAACAAGATGGTCTCATATAGAGAGATTATTAACGCTTGACCTTCTTTAGTCTGCGGGTCGTTGGAGGAGATCAACATCTGGAACATCAAGGTCGACCCCCACGGTTGCTACGCAATGTGACGGGTAAAGGTCAGTCTAGAAAGGTCGCATTTTGTCATGGTGATGAGTGGATCGCCATGAAATTTGGCAACGTAATAAAAGTAAAAGGTCTGCAAACAGGTGAGCATTACCAATAAAAAACTCTATATTGAAATATATATTTTTGATTGCGTATGTATGCATGTTTATTTGTATTTTGCTAGTCTTTGAAATAGTAATATGTGTTCTTACCATAAATCAACAACATATTTTTACAAACAAACAGAACATCAACACAATAATTAGGCCAAGCCGAAAATGACTTTCTCTATATACTAGGATAGAACCTGTCACGAGTTTCTTTTCAAACACCCTATTATTATTCAACGGTGTTGGTGGTTACTGACGAATTTTCGGGACGAATAAATGATAAGAAATAAAATAACAACGAATGTCGGATAATTTTATCAACAATCAGTTCTGATTCGCTGTAAATTCATAAACACAACGTCATTTCACCTCTCAAAGAAAATGTATACTTAAAACGTGAAATGCATATTTAAAATGTATCTTCCACATTTAAAAGTAGCAATTAAACTCCATAAAACTTGACAGGCATGAAATTATTATTATTATTTACTTTTTTTATAACAAAAACCCCAACTAAAACATACAAATATATCACGATTACCGGTCATTGCAAAGAATTGGTAGTTTGCACGTCGAGTTGCATTCAACTCTTATACGGTTGCAATGATGCAGTCGATAGTTTGTTCGTTTGCGACCGGGCTATCACTTATTAAATCCACACTCGGGGTGCGCTCTTAGAATCATCTCAAAAGACATCAATACGTTGGAATATGAATATGAAATGGAATCGATTCAGCTGCCAATATTTTCCGATGTTATATGGTTTTAATAAAAAAGATTATATAATCTTCATTATCGCATTCCTGTTTGCAGGTAAACAATGTATGGAAATACCGCTGCTCAACAGCGATTTTGGTAACAGCGTAAAGTGTGGTCCCAGATAAGCATGTGCAGTCCGAACAGACTATATATGAATACAAGTATTTACTTAGATATTGAATGTATTAGAGACTCGCTATGGGTAAACGATTCTTCATGCTTGTACGTTAAGTGTGGTCCCAGATAAGCATGTGCAGTCCGCACATAATGTATATGTATTCAAGTATTTACTGAGATAAAGAATGTATTAGAGACTCGCTATTTGGAAACCGGGGCTTCTTGCTAGTACGCAAAGTGTGGTCCCAGATAAGAATGTGCAGTCCGCACAGACTATATATGTATTCAAGTATTTACTAAGTTAAAGAATGTATTAGAGACTCGCTATGGGAAAACGGGTCCTCTTGCTTCTACGTCAAGTGTGGTCCCAGATAAGACTGTGCAGTCCTCTTGCTTGTGCGTAAAGTGTGGTCCCAGATAAGACTGTGAAGTCGTCTTGCTTGTTCGTAAAGTGTGGTGCCAGATACGACTGTGCAGTCCTCTTGCTTGTTCGTAAAGTGTGGTGCCAGATAAGACTGTGCAGTCCTCTTGCTTGTGCGTAAAGTGTGGTGCCAGATAAGACTGTGCAGTCCTCTTGCTAGTACGTAAAGTGTGGTCCCAGATAAGACTGTGCAGTCCTCTTGCTTGTGCGTAAAGTGTGGTGCCAGATAAGACTGTGCAGTCCTCTTGCTAGTACGTAAAGTGTGGTGCCAGATAAGACTGTGCAGTCCTCTTGCTAGTGCGTAAAGTGTGGTCCCAGATAAGACTGTGCAGTCCTCTTGCTAGTGCGTAAAGTGTGGTGCCAGATAAGACTGTGCGGTCCTCTTGCTAGTACGTAAAGTGTGGTCCCAGATAAGACTGTGCAGTCCTCTTGCTAACACGTAAAGTGTGGTCCCAGTTAAGCGTGTGCAGTCCGAACAGACTATATATGTATACAAGTATTTACTAAGATAAAGAATGTAATAGAGACTCGCTATGGGAAACGGGTCTTCTTGCTTGTACGTAAAGTGTGGTCCCAGATAAGCCTGTGCAGTCTGAACAGACTAACTAGGGACGACACATTCCGCTTTATGGTTTTTTTCGTTAAAAGAAAATCCAATTTAGGCGGAAGTGTCGTCCCTGATTAGCGTGTCCGGACTTCACAGCCGAATAAGGACGATACTTAACGCACAGTCATAAAGCCAGTTTTCCCAGAGCGAGGCTCATTTGTTTTACTTTCTTTCTTTTAGCCGACGATAGTCTCTGCATCCGCAGTATAAACTTCTCTGTCGACGGCAGATTTATCTACTATATAAGCTACGGATCCCTCGAATTTCATAACACTGCCACACTGCAAGTAATTCTTCCTTTGTTCGGGGTTTTACACAAATCTTTCTCCATGTAAAATCTTTACATGCAGTAACGATTCAGAAGGCTTACCAAACACAAGTTACGTAATATGTTTCAGCTCTTCGTTGAAAAATAAACAAATAACATTTATTAAATAGATAAATACAAAATAATACAAAAATACATACATACATAAATAAATATATGAATAAATGATAGGACTTTGGTTAAGAACAAAAATGTTATTTATTCAACTATTCATGGTTCGGCCTGTATCAACGATTACGATTACCAGATGTGGCATATTTTCACGGCATCGAGCACCGCTCTTCGCGACAGGAGGAAGATCGTCTGGAACACACAAATGATCTGAAAGGCGCGCGCACCGTTGACATGGTAACGGTGGTAACGTATGCAAAAGACAACAACCTCAGGGTGTGGGATCGATCCCGGGACAAAAAGAGGACCACAGATCGGCAGGCCAAATCGAGTAACTAGCGATAATTAAAAAAATATATAAAATATAAAAAAAATATTCTGGTAAAACGGGGATAAATGCATTTGCGTTATGTGTCAACCCAGATTAGGTCATGCAGTCCGCACAGGCGATGGTAAACGGGGATTAATTCATTTGCGTTAAGTGTCAAGCCAGGTTAGGTCATGCAGTCAGCACAGGCGATGGTAAAACGGGGATAAATTTATTTGCGTTATGTGTCAACCCAGATTAGGTCATGCAGTCAACACAGGCGATGGTAAAACGGGGATTAATTCATTTGCGTTTCGTGTCAACCCAGATTAGGTCATGCAGTCAGCACAGGCGAACCAGGAACGACAGTTGTCGCTTAAACTGGGTTTTACTTTAGAAGAGACTTCCTTTAAACGAAAATTTCTATTAAAGCGAAAAGTGTCGTCCGTAATTAGCCTGTGCAGATTCACAAGCTAATCTGGGACGACACTTTTCGCACATGCATTAAACTCTAATTTCGCAGAGTGCGGCTCATATATAATTATATTTTACTTATTTTTAGGGCTGTTTCGTTTCCGGTTTCGTTTCAATTGTTACGTCATTTATTATATTTTATTAAGTTCAAGTTGTTATTTTTAGCGCATGTTTTTAGTCCTCTTGATTCGCGACTTTAATAACATACAGCTTATTTATATTTATTTTTGTTGTAAAGAAATATTTCAGAGAAACGTATATGCTTATTATATAACTTAAAAATTATATTAGTTAAAGGTTACACATATTATTCAATAAAACAACAACGGGGACTGTGTGCGCAGAGAAAAAAACATTTCAATGGCCTCGCTATAAAGTAAAAATACACCGCAATAGCATTAAGAAAACTAACAATTATTCTTTAATTAGCCCCAATAAAATCTGTCTACACAGAAAGTGTTTTCCGGCGGACCACCATAACAATTATATTAGTTAAATGTTTAATGTTACACATTATTGTTTTTAGAAAATATTAATGGTTTCGCTATCAAGTAAAAATACACCGCAATATCATTCGGAACACTAACAATTATTCTTTAATTACCGGTAGCCTCAATAAAGTCTGTCTCCACAGGACGTGTTTCACTGGACCACCAGGATGCGTTGTTCGTGACCGACAGTGCGGGAGAGGACTCGCCGAACATAGTCGGCGTGTATGATGTCGGCAGACTGGAATACCGCGCCATCCGAGAACTTGTTAGACGGGTTTTATTTGGCTCTTTGCTAATTGTATGTGTATTGCTCCCATTTGCTTAAATGAATTTCGACAACATATAATGATGACGTCTATATGAGCCCCGTTCTGTGAAAAGTAGGGTTCATGCACGTGCGTAAATTGTCGTCCCAGATTAGCCTGTGCAGTCCGCACAAGCTAATCAGGAACGACACTTTCCACGTTTGTTGATTTTTTTCGTTAAAATAAAGTATCTTTTAAACGAAATTTCAGTGTAGAAACTGTCGTCCCTGATTACCTTCTGCGGACTGCACACTCTACGCAATGCGTTAAGCCCAGTCTTTCCCAGAACGCGGCTCATATAAATAATCCATTAATTACAGTTTTGTTTTCAAATATTTTTTATTGAGTTTCTTTTATGTAATTATTCTTTCTACACTTAAAACGTCCATATTTTGGTAAAATGTTGCATTCCCCCTGAAAATTATTCGATACTTAAGATACGTTCATGATTAATTTGATTACAAAACAGTCCAATTAAGTAAACTTTTCAAAAAATAACAAAATATCGTGCGTCATATATAACGTGCAAGCGTTATATTCATCAGTAGGTGGCCTGCAATGCAAACATGAGGTTTTACGAAGCAGACAACAGATCAGTGGTCATGGAAATTTACGATAAGTTTTACTTGTTTGACCTTGAAAAGATGGACGTCAGCATCGTGTTTCCGGGTCGAGTATTCGATACACGAGTGTGTATCTTGACCAAACGGAAGCGTACGTACAATTCTAATTTACATTTTACAATTCATGTGTGGAGGTGGCAGTATTCACAACATAGTTATTAAATATTCCGGTCATGGTGTGTCATAACTATTTCGCGTCACTAAGAAATCAAATTCATGATTTAAAGATTTTGCTAACTGAACGATTTGGGTCAGAACGTGTTAGAAACCGTTCCGCCCACTGTATCTCTGTCAATGACGTCATTCTTCCATTGTAGAACTCCTCGTGGCGTCACGTTTTGGCAAGAACGTGAAACGGTACAACATCACAAACGGCTGCATTGACGCCATAATAAAAACTGGACACAAGAAGGAGATCTACCAAGTTGTGGTAAGTTTTTATACCTTTCTCAACATTATGTCATTTGCCACCTGTACTGTACAAGTGTAGTAGCAAGCAGTGAACATCTGAAAACTGTATTACAGTTTGTTTGTTAATTTTGTGATGAACATTTACATTCGCAAGTGATGTGTTCATATATATACGACCATTCTCCCCATACCTCTGATTCAAGTAGGCCAGTTAACAGATCTGATAAAAGCATGTGTACTAAGTAATTGGACATCAGCTAGCCAATTAAAAGTGTATGTTAACTGGCCGCCACGATTTGACTTGTATACTGTTGAAAACGGTGATCAATGGAAATAAACCCCGTTCTGCGAAAACTGGGCTTAATGCATGTGCGTAAAGAGTTATTTCAGATTAGCCTGTGCAGTCCGCACAGACTTATCAGAAACGACACTTTTCGCTTTTACGAAATTGTTCGTTAAAAAAGGTCTATTCTTAGAGAAAATCAAGTCAAGGCGGAAAGTGTCGTCTCTGCGAACTGCACAGGCTAATCTGGGACGACACTTTACGTACATGCCTTAAGCCCTGCTTTCCCAGAGCGAGGCTCATATCGTTGTTTTACAGGTGAACGATCCGGGAACGCTCGCTGCAGTGACGGTAGTTTTTGGACCTGTATTGTTGATGGACCTTGTCACTCACTCTCGCGTGTATGAGATCTCAAACAGTACGTTCAGGAGATGCGAACGTATCTTTACCTCTCAAAATTAAACATACGTTGGAATTTCGCGGCATATATCGTACAATATATTTCAATGTTAACGGCGTTTCTTTTTCTGTGTACGCATTGCATACAAGCATAACATATACTATCAATAAAGCGCACTTTGCGAATGTTGTTTTCAAGATCAGTTTATGGTGTTCGCTCCACATGTTATAAGACTACGAAAGTGTTATCGACCAATCGACTATTAAGTTTGAACGGATGTTGTATACCAATGAGTCTCTTTCGTCATGTTAATCTGTTGAAGAAATTCAGTTCAATTCAAACAAATATTTATTTTATGTGAACACATGTAAGCACCGTTGTCGCTTAGTTGATTGCCTTTATAACGTAATATATAAGCCGCGTTTTTTGAATACGGGGCATAATGCATGTGCTTAAAATGTCGTCCCGAATTAGCCTGTGCAGCCCACACAGATTTATCAGGGACGACACTTTCCTCATAAAATAGATTTTCGTTGATAGGAGACTTCCTTTAAACGAAACATTCCATAAAAGCGGTAACTGCACATGGTTATCTGGGAGTATACTTTAAAAGCATGTATTAAGGATTGTTTTCCCATTGTTAGCTGTGTTAGTTTCCCGATTGAAAGAACTTAAATTACCGGTCGATGTTTTTAATTTCGATTTCTTTGGCATTGGCAGATCAATGTTTTACAAGGTCTTATTAACACAAATGTGAGTACATGTATAAATATATGGTATAAATATATGTATATATTATTTATACCCATATCCTTTTCAAACTCCCGATGCACATGGTTAAATGTCGTTCAGAATATTGCATCATGAACATGTCATTTAAATTCATAACTGGTTATTTAAATATATATTAATTTCATAAAAAGATGTTCTCGACATGTCTGTATTTCAAACGGTATAAATGTAAATATTTCAAAGCGGTTGTCAGCAACATTCACTTTTTGAGCACAAATACGAATTGCATATAGATCAAAAAGCGAATGTCAAGAAGTAATCAAGCAGTCGCTACTCTCAAGATTGATATCTGCAACAACGAAATTGGCACGCATTTTTTTTCAAATGTTTATTGAGCAAAAGCAATTAACAAGAGGCAGTTAAGCATTCTTTTTTCACCTTGAGATGGTCTCATCGGAATAAATACTAAATACAGGTGTAAAACAGTTATGATTCAATGAAACATAAAGGTTTGAAAAAAGACAACAACATGGCTTTCATTCGACGTTAAATCCGAAATAGGAATCGGTTGAAATCAAAGCTAAATCTGAACCATATGACTTAACTAGGTCTGAAAGCGGACAGTGTCGCCCCTGATTAGTCGGTGTGGACTGCACAGGCTAATCTGAGACGACACTTAACGCATATGCATTAAGCCCGATTTTTCCAGAGCGAGGCTTAAATGATTTTACAGATTTAGGATACCAAAGAATTGTGCATGGATCATCACGAAATATACCGGTAAGCAACAAAAAAATATTGATGCCAATCACATGTACATCCAGGCTCCTTCGAGTAGCGCTATTGGTTTGAATGATGCAATATTGTCATAATAGCGCTGGTCTATGAGCCGCGTCATGCGACAATGGGTCGTATGTCATAACCACTCACCTTATTCAACCACGTGGCAAGAGTTTGTTCGGGCCATTTAAAACTAGTAGATTATTGAAACAGATACGTTCATAAAAGTTTCGTTTATCTCGTAGTAGAATACATGCTGAGTCCGGTGTATCTGAAAAACACATGATAAGACCAAAAGTAAGTACATGATATTCCGCATCGGTCTACATTTGGGTTTTAACAGACTGATTTAGGTTTATTACACCAAGTTCTAAAACCACACATGACCTATAAAGTAAGATAAGTCCTATTCACATTACATTGAATGTCCTTACCAACTTTATCATGTCAAGGTCTTTAAAAGTTCGAAATTTAGACAACCTGCTATAGTAAAAGCAAAGCAGATATATAACATAAAACAATATTTGACAGAAACGACTGCAAAAGTCAATGTCTTTTTGTGTTTCGACACGATCATCATTAGTTTACGAGGAAATACTTTATCATAAGTTTAACAACAATCAAAGAACAAGGCATCCCAAAGCTGTCGCATTACTTTAACCCATTTATGCCTAACGTCTAGAAAAAAGGCCTTTGCAAACAGCGTAGACCCATATGAGACGCCGCACCATGCGGCGTCTCATCTGGGTCTGCGCTGTTTGCTTAATGGAATTTCTGTTAGAAGTATTCTAAATATAGAAATAAATATACAAGACATCCCTAATTTTGGAAATAAATTAATTCAATTTAGAAGGATGGGAGAGTCCACCAGGCATAAATGGGTTATGATACATGTATATTGTTTCTCAAAAGCGATGCGTCCGTATGTTGTTTTGATTTGAAAAACAATGTCCAGTAGGAGCGATTTCTACAATATTTTATTTAATACTAACGTAATTAAGGAATGCATTTTAAAGGGACTTTTTCACGTTTTAGTTAATTGACAAAATTAAAAAGAAATGTTTCAGATTCGTAAATTTTCGTTTTAGTTATGATCTTTGTGAGGAAACAGTAATACTGAGAATTTACCACGCTCTGAAATATACATTTTATGCATCTTTTGACGATTTAAAAACCTGCAAATGTTAAATTGTTGCAACGCGAAACGACTGAATAATCTGGGGAGTTCTGTTGTTGTCGTTATATTTATTTTGTGACACTACGAGGATTGCTTATATTAAGTATAAAATACATCATTCATTGTATGAGAACGGATGGCCGAGTGGTCTAAGCATTAGACTTTAACGTCAGAGGTCAGTGGTTTGAGCCCAGTGGAGGGTTACTTTTTTGTTTCTTTCTTGATTTTAAACAGAAGCTTTTTAGATCAAATGTTTACATTAATTAATATAAAGCATTTAATGATACACTACAATACATGCCAAAATCTGTGAAACGGTCATTTTGAGTCCATACACAAGTCATTTAACTTTAGGCTTGCTATGCTGTTTAAGCATGTACTTAGACAAGACTTCAATATGGTGTCACATACATAGGTAATACGTATGCGATTCATACCAAACCTGATACCGTAGAGATGGTAATTAAGGAAATATTTACAAAACAAATATGCTTGATTAGGATCATTATTCCAAACAATCGCGGTTCAATATGGGAACATGAATGCTTTCGTCATAAAATGAGTCGCGTTCTGAAAAAAATGGGCTTAATGCATGTGTTGTCCTAGATTAGCCTGTGCAGTCCGCACAGGCTAATCATGGACGATACTTTCCGCCTAAATAGGATTTTTGCTAAGAAGAAACTTCATTTAAACGAAGAATGTCGCAAAAGAGGAAAGTGTCGTCCCTGATTCGCCTGTGCGGACTGCACAGGCTAATCTGGGACGACACTTTACGCACATGCATTATGCCCAGTTTTCTCAAAACGCGACTCAAATAAATGACAAAATGCTTCCATGAACGAACTGTAACATTGATAGAGCTACGACGCTTGACAGAGCCACGACGCTTGACAGAGCTACGACGCTTGAAATAGCCACGACGCTTGACAGAGCCACGACGCTTGACAAGCCAGGACGCTTGACAGAGCCAAGGCTTGACATAAAAACGATGTTTGACATAGCCATGACGCTTGACAGAGCCACGACGCTTGGCAGAGCAACGACGCTTGACAGAACTATGACGCTTGACAGAGCCACGACGCTTGACAGAGCCACGGCGCTTGACAGAGCCAAGACGTTTGACATAGCCAAGACGCTTGACAGAGCCACGACGCTTGACAGAGCCACGACGCTTGACAGAGCCACGACGCTTGACAGAGCCACGACGTTTGACAGAGCCACGACGTTTGACAGAGCCACGACGCTTGACAGAGCCACGACGATTGACAGAGCCAAGACGATTGACAGAGACATAACGCTTAACAGAGCCATGACGCTTGACAGAGCCACGACGCGTCTTAGGATTGGAAACACACTCTATCTCGGTGGCGCAGGAGAGTATGTCATCGTTCTGGAACCGTTGTCGGGAGCCCTTCACGGCTGCCAACATTCTGCTACACTGCAACCTCTTTTCATTGCAGAGGCGCCGGCTTCGAGCCGCATTGCACTCCCACAGACTAGTGTTAAACCTTTTCATCGAGGAGCGATGCAAAGGCCCGGTCTTCTCTGTGCTGTCCAAATATCTACTGGACATTCTGATAACTGACAAGATCTTGGTCTTTGGGAAAGAGGCAGTAAATCCCACCAACGTATCATACATCTTGCGCGGAAACATACCAGGGTTGATTCTAGTAATATGGTACCGCATTCTTATAATTATTGGAGTGATAGGTGCAATGCTAATTATAATTAAATATTAATACAAACTTTGTATAATAGTATAGTCAAATGTCATATTATAAATACGTATTTAATGATAGTAACAGTCAATACAATACTATATTAACACTTACGTACGCTCTGCGTGTCATACCCTGGGAATGTATAGTCCAGTATATTCCTTATGCCCTTAGGAATACACTGTTTTAGACCACTATTGTGGACTCAAGAATGGTTACACGATTTTGCTATGATTTGACATAGTGACCTAGTTTTAAACACGTGACTAAAATTCTATCTTTATATAATGTTCAAACAGTCCAATATTTTCTGACTAAGTTCCATAAAGATGAGATGGAAAACGTGGCCTCTAGATTTGTAACGATCTAAAATATTTCGATACACACATACCGCACACCAAATGATTCTGGACGCTTGACATAGGATGATTACAGAAGCTCACTTTGAGCACGGAGAGACGTTCTTTAAACGAAAAATATCATAAAAGCGGAAAGTGTCGTCCCTGATTAGCCTATGCGGACGGCACAGGCTAATCTGGGACGACACTTTACGCACATGCATTAAACCCCTTTTTCACAGAGCACGGTCCAAATATATTAAAAGATCACTAGTAAGAACAATAAAATAAGAAAACATAGATAAACACATAAGTTTAACAATTTATACCAAACAACTCAACAAGAAAGTGTTAATTGTCATTCTATACAGTCATGCGCCTTTTATGCTCTCTAGAAACTATTTTTATAAATATGTAATGTTGATCTTATTAATATCAATCTTATGTTATATTATGTGAAGTTTTATTTACCTTAAACTTAAATGTCTATTTTATTATTTTATCCACATTTCATGAAGTCAATGTCGAAACAATGACACCTGAGTTACTGCACTGATTACCATGGTACCATGTGGAATACTTAATTGTAACATGTACTGTTACAATTTTGTTACACGTATACACTATATGGGTCTTGTTCTGAGAAAACTGGGCTTAATGCATGTGCGTAAAGTGTCGTCCGAGATTAGCCTGTGCAGTCTGGACACTTTACGCTTATGCATTAAGCCCAGTTATCCCAAAGCAAGGCTCAAATAGTTTCATCATGTGATCTTTATAAAAGTGGTATACTCTTCTTTTCTCTCTCTTCTCGCTATAGTTCCAAGCTGCAGAGAAAGAAAATATACTGAAATAATATCACGTTATCATATTTATTGTAATAAAACGACGCCAAAGTTTGTCTGGTGCCATGTGGAGTACGTAATTGTCACGTGAACTGTTACAATTTTTGTTACACGTATACACTATATGTTCATAAAGTGGTTCTATGATCAAACGATATAACGATTTCATTAATAATAAAGCACGGTTTGGCGGAAAATCTCGATGGCATATCTCACTGAAACTGAAACTGATTTCCTCGTTGTGATCATCCCTCAACTTGGGAATGTTAAACTCGTCTATTGCTTGTTTTATGTTGTAATGCCCACTTCATACAGAGAATATGTTACTATTCTATCATTGCATAATTTATCGAATCGGCGAGGCTTAAAATACCATGGCCTGAAATGCGTATATGAGTGTTTTGACCCTTTACCAATTAGATACGTATTTTTAAGCATGTGTAGTCCCTTAGAAAGTACTTTTAAATTAAAGGTTTTCTTCAATTGTTAAAGGCTTCCTTTCCAAACCTTAGATACTGGTGAGTAGCGAACAGCATAAAACCTGAACAAATTGCGAGTTACTCCAAGGCTGTTCTGGTTTTATGCTGTTTGCACATAGTCATTTTCACTTTGCTTCTGAATGGGAGAGGGTTTAATATTATACTGCGTGGTTGATATATACGGGAATAATTCAGCAAATACAAACGCTTTTTACAAGTAAAAAAACTAACGTAATAAAAAGTATTTAAAAACATCTTATCCTAATGCTCACGCACGCGCATTGGCAATAAGCAAATGTAGTTCGGCCGAGTTAGATACATTGTTTTTTTTCAAATCAGATAGTGTTGCTATCTACTATTGTTCTTATCACTTTCTCGCTTATATGATTGGAATGTGAGCGGCATTAAAAAAGGTATTCAAGGTCATACAATGGCGAAAAATACGAATCTCGGAATGGACGTCGCCAAATTGTCTGTCACGTGATTGCATCCCACTTTTATTTATAATCTGAATCAGTCTGTTAACAAATTTATTTCTGAGAAAAACTGGGCATAATGCTTGTGTCGTCCCAGATCAGCCTGTGCAGTCCATTTCGTCAAAATGAAGTCTCTTCTTAGCAAAAATCCAATTAAGGCGGAAAGTGTCGTCCCTGATTAGCCTGTGCGGACTGCACAGGCTAATCTGGGACGACACTTTGCGCACATGCATTATGTCCAGTTTTCTCAGACTCATTTAGTCAAGTTACTCAGGACTATGAAATATCGGTTGAATGGTTTCAATGTAAAATTGTATTGTTGGTATATATCAAATCGCTCCATTGGTGCCAAATGGTACCACATACCGTTAAATTTAAAGTACACAAGGTACCTTTTTGCACCATGGGTCGAAATAAAACTATGAAGCGCACGCGGATGAAATTGAAAAAAGACGGATCCTTTAATGCTACTTTGAATTTTGAGCTGAAAATACTGCCTATGATTGGTCGGCTAAGTAAGGGCATAAGATTGCTGATGATGGGCGTTAGGTAACTAAAGTTAACATATTATCAGAACTGTTAAAATAACTATATTGACTGTGATCTGTGAAAAAGGGGTTAAATGCATTTGCGTAAAGTGTCGTCCCAATCTGGGACGACACTTTACGCACATGCATTAAACCCCTTTTTTTACAGAGCATGAACCCATTATAATCTGCTCTTGGCCTGCCATCCACGAGTGTTATTTGAAACCTTGGCGTTGACCCATGCCAAGTTTTGTTTTTAACTATGACTTGCAAGATTCAAAGGCTGACACTGGGACGGATGATTTAAGTCTATAAGTAAGGGAATATTTAATATATATACCCATCACGTAGTTGTTAGATCATCAGGGGAATATTAGAGGAGACTAAAAGTTGATACGCTCCGCTTATGGAAATTACAGATAATTTTCATAGTTCACAAGAGGTCTCTAAAAAGAGAGTTTTATCGTCCATTTTATCGCGATAAAATCTTCTGTCTACATTACCTGCACATTGAATAAGTAATGAATTTCAAAACGGAAGATTACAGATTAGTTCTGAAGTTTTGGAATCCTACCTTTGCGCAGAGACCCGGTGTGGTTTTATGTGATATGGATGAGAAGAAGAAAGAGAATTGTTATTTTTTTAAAGTGTTTTCAGACATAATTTAGAATTTCAAAGTACCAACTTCTGTTATGGACTACTTGTTTTCTCCTGCTTTGTTTCCATAAATTTTCAGCGGAATTCCAAATGATAGAACGAGTACGCAGCGAAATTGTAGGTCAATTAGAACTTGAAGTAATTAGTACATTTAACAAACTACCTAAGCTGTCGCTAAGCAAATAGACGACAATGCACTCTGATTATAAGAGCAAATACAACATTTATAAATGAAAAAATATTTAGTTTCAAACAAAGTCCGTGTAATGTGCATAATATTCATGAAAGAACACTGAGTAAAATTAAATGCAGTCGTTGCAAACTCATGGGCAATGGTCAGTGGATACAGAGTCCGTCCATATACCGTATTTTCGTTTTTCGTCTTAACTTTGACAACCTTAATACGAAAATAAACACATATTTAATTCGTTTACCGATTTTGAAAGAACCTCAACTTACAACTACTGAAAACCAAATAATTTTCTTTTTTGTTGTTCTCATAAAACAAACATAAATAAAACATAGCCGTTAATTATACAGGTATGTTGTTAAACGTCAGAATGACAAATATGAAATAAGACTCTTAATATAATTGCTTATTTATTTTTAAGTTTCATTACTCATTTCCAAAAAAAGATAGTTATCATCTATACAAAAAGTAAATGCAGCTTTATAACAAAAAAAAACAACATTATTTTAACGTTGGCGCGTATATTAATTCGGTATATTGAAATTCCTATAAGCTTCTTAAAAACAAACAACAGTTTGTTTATGACTTGAAACTTAAGTGTTTTCGTTCAAAAAATTATTTTATGTGTATTTAAAATATGTCATGCATTAACCCATTTATGCCTAGCGTCTAGAAAAAAGGCATTGGCAAACAGCGCAGACCCAGATGAGACGCCGCTTAAGGCGTCTCATCTCTGTCCGCGCTGTTTGCTTACAGGAATTTCTGTAAGAAATATTCTAAATATATAAATAAAAAAACTAGACATCCCTAATTTTGGAATGAAATTGATCCAATTTAAAATAATGGGAGAATCCACTGGGCATACATGGGTTAAAAGTCCCATTGGTCTTAGTTGCGCTATGGCTTTAAACTCCCTATTGTAAACACTATTTTCATATGACAAAATGTTCTTCCTTTGATATTGTATCCGCATTTCTCCTTCCCACATGCTTCAATAGCATAACTTTGATTTCCGATTCTTCTTAAATTATTAAAATCGACAGCTTTCCCTCATGACATCATCAAACGTTACTAAAACAAAACTTTTGTTGTTATTGAAGTATCTGGTTGACACATTCATTTCCTCGCATTTTCATTTTCGACCGCCGAATTAAAAAAAAGTACCAGCTTGCACTCCTCCTGTTCAATATTATGGGCACAAAATACGTTTCACGAAATACGTTTTCTTTCAGGTTATGCTCAATTATTCGTTTACTAATGAAACGCTATTTTCTACCGCTACATTATTGCAGTTTATTGTAAGTGATGTTCCGAATAAGAATTGTATCTCGATAACAGAAGCTCTGAATTATAAGTTCTGTTTATTTATAACTTAATTGTACATAAAATATACAAGATTATTTTAATTTTGCACACACCAATACTAATAAGTGCTGCGATTCATTCGAAAGATCCCATGAGACCACTTTTTAAAAGGCATTCTGACAAAGATTAAATACGGGCCGTACTCTGTGAAAAGGGGTTTGATGCATGTTCGTAAAGTGTCGTCCCAGGTTAGCCTGTGAAGTCCGTACAGGCTAATTAGGGACGACACTTTCCGCTTTTACGGTATTTTTGGTTTGCAGATAGTCTCTTCTTATAAAAAAAACAGTTGATTTGCCTCTTTACAAATAGTTTAAATAATCAAGCTCGCGTAACGAGAGCCTACACGATTGCAATGTGAATATATAAGTCGTGTTCTGAGAAAACTGGGCATAATGCATGTGCGTTAATGGTCGTCCCAGATTAGCTTTGTAGCCGCACAGGCTGATCAGGGACGACATTTTCAGCTTTAACAGAATTTTTTGCTTAAAGGAAGTCCCTTTTTACCAAAAATCTAGCTTAAGCGGAAATTGTCGTCCCTGATAAGCCTGTGCGGACTGTAGGCACATGCATTAAGCCCAGTTTTCTCAGTACACGACTCATATTATTATCGCAATATCAAATTAATTTATGAACATGACTGATAAATGTTATAAAACATCAAATACATGTACTTCTTATGTTCTTACTTCATGGAAAATTCACGAGCAAATTAACGCCAATACCGACAAATTGACTCGTGTTTGATTTATAATTGATCACAATTTGTCCATGTTTCCTATGAACGAATTTGCACAAATCGATTGGGATTACACAACTGAGTACCTGTTTTGAGTACAAGAAAGCAAAACATTATTTGCCATTGAAAAAAACGTTACGTTGTTAGTCTCGACTTCGTTTGAAATATATTAAAGTCGTTAATACAATATCGTTTTATCGATTTAAAAATAGTAATACGATCGTATATACGCGTAAGTCCTCAGCAAGTTTTGACTGTACAAACAGTATATGCAAGGGTATAAAGCTTTCAGTGTCGCGGTGTTGAGGGACTGTTTCTTCTGAACTTGTATTCAAGCTTATTATAAATTAACGTTTAAATTGCCAGTTACATAGTACGCTATTTGCTGTTTTCAGTAAATAAAGCCTTAGTTGTATATTTTATAAGCATTCGCTATTTAAATGGTATGTGGGTCATGAAAACAGAAAAAAAGATTTATCAAAATTACAAAATACGCGTTGCAAAACGCGAACTTCACGAGGCAGTCAGCAAAACAGAACAAACTGGTTAAACAGTTAGTTACATGCAAACACTTTAACTCCCATACGATTTTTAAAGCACATAATCGGAAAGACTGACACAAATTATTTGTTGCAAAATGAGAACTTTTGTGGTTTTTTAAAAACCTTCTTATTTCCGGGATTTAACCATTAATACTGTGAAAGCATTTCTTAAGTATGTTTTCGTTTCTTATGTATCATATCGGCCGTGCTCTGGAAAAAGAGGGTTTGATGCATGTGCGTAAAGTGTCGTCCCAGATTAGCCTGTGCAGTCCTTACAGGCTAATAGGGACGACACTTTCCGCCTAAATTGGACTTTTCTAAGAATGTACTTTCTTCAAACTATTATTGTAATAAAAGCTGAAAGTGTCTTCCCTGATTAGCCTGTGCGGACTGCACAGGTCAATCTCGGACGACACTTTACGCACATGCATTAAAAGCTCTTTTCACAGAGCACGGCTCATATGTATGTGTCTGTGGCTTTAGTATAAATCCCTCTTTCTCACGGAAACATAGTCAATAAGTTGCCAGTGTATTGAGCGAAGGTGCATCCATGACATTCAGTTACGGGTTGGTTGGCGGAAGATCGTGTTTGTGATCAGCGGTTCTTGCTTCGCGCATGTTTGGGACAAAAGAAGACCACTCATGTTGCATTGGCCCACTCCATTGTGTCTTAGGACTCGGTAATGACGGTATGAAGGTCTGCGTAGAATTTTGTTTTCACTTATTCTGGGTAAAGGCTTAGGAGCTGAGCATAGTACGATGCTTCCTTCCTTCCATAAATGGGAGCTAACTGGGAAGTCTACGATGTCAATTCCGTATCTGACGAGTTCGTTCCATATCAGAGCTATTCTAGTGTGGTATGTCTGTATGGTACCTGCGCACAGGTTTGCGCACGAAAATACGTCTAATGTGAGAAGAACTGTTCTCGTTCTATTTGTTTTCTTTTTGTTCCGACTGCTGGTGTAGGGCCCCCTTCCAGCCGCGATAAGCAGCCTTGGGAAGGTTTGAGCGAGCAATTATTAGGGCACCTTTTCTAGCCCCTTCCTCATACCTGAGCAGTGCATTCTTAAAGAGGGCTGCTCATGGATCTGCCGGACTCCACTGCTGCTCCTTGTAACTTAAGGGGGAACCAATGACCTAGACCGCCTGCGTGCAGGATTACGCCTACGGCTTCCAGTGTGCCCGCATCTGTCGGTTTGTCGTTCGCCCGTCGCCACAGCACTTGTTGTTCTGATCGATGGGGCGAGGTTGATGATGGCAGAATGACGCAGAATGACTTGTGTGATGACTTAGATTACAGTTAGGAAGATTTTCGCAGTTCGTCGACGGACAGGGTCGAGACGGCTTGAGACAGAGACGGATGTAGTGGACGTCCACGATTTCTTTTGTGTCTTGTCGTGCCCGTAGCGTGCCACAACGCCTTGCTGAGAATCACCTTCTTGCCCGTTGGTCGTCTGGTGGTTCCTCCGCGCAGTCCGCCGATTCCAGTATTCACGCACTTAGGTAGAGATTCTTAATTCATCGAGGGTTTAAGAGTACCACCTTGCTGGCATGAGTAGGTGCCGTCTTAATACGTTTCGAGTACTTGACACGTGATACCATTGGGCGTTTTTCTTTAAATGAATCCCGTTTTTAAATTTTATCCAGAATCCCAAAGTACAGTTTTTTTCCATAGACTTATTAAATGTTATAAAGTGCACGGGCATACATCACTCTGCAATAGAAACCTGCCATCTTAACTCGTTATATCAACATGCTCAATGATCACATTTCGTGTTTAAAAAGTCCTAAGGCCACTGATAAGCGTCAAATTATCCCAACAAGAGTTGTTCATGATTATGGATAATACGGTTTGTTTTTCAATTTCAGATTCAACATAACAATTATCTGTGTGAACCCGCCCGTGAACTTGACCTACACGGTTGCCTGAGAAAATCAAAATTTGAGGATTCACGACTTATTCAATGCAGAAATAACTACCCTTTCTGGAATTGTACATGTATTGTATTGTTTTGACAAATGCTGGGTCAGATTTTAAGAAATAACACGATACACGATTCGCGTGACCTACGTTCATTTACATGTACATTAGATATGTACATTTCCAGAAAGGAAATTCATTTCTGCGTTGAATAAGACCGAGTTCATGGAAATCGATGCACTATAGATGAAGTTATGGATGTTCAAAGCGATGTGTGTTTTCGGGTTGACTGTATATATATATATATATATATATATATATATATATATATATATATATATATATATATATATATATATATATATATATATATATATATATATAGTAAAAATATAGTCAATGTAGTAATGTCTTCATTTACATTCACCCAACCTTGTTTCTTAGACAGACGCCGTTAACGTTGCCTTTGGTTAACCTGCCTACCAAACAGACACCAACCGTCCATATACGGCGGACCGTGCCGTTGACGAAAATACGAAATCGCGTTTGATTGAAGACCAGTCGTGCACCCACACAGCGCCTCACAACGTCTCATGATGGGTGAATCTCGAGCAGATATTCCTCATCCGAAGCGTCAAGATTTACAAGAGGAATGCAGGACGTAAGTGTGAACTTTTGATTTGGTGAAACTCATAATTAATGGGTTTGTCGTGCGTTGTCATTTCTTGTGTGGAAAATCGTTATGAAAATATATTGTAAAATGTAAAACCGTTCAATCGTTTATATAAAAAAGATTGTCAAAATATAATGTTTCGTATCAGAATCTTTTTATGTGTTGTAAGTCAATATGTTTGGTCAAACAATGCCGTGTTTGGTAATGCATATTTACACAACTCTCTTCGGCGTATGGAATTCAGACATGTCTAGTAATAGACAATTAACAAGAACCCTAACCATATGAGTCGCGTTCTGAGAAAACCGGGCATAAAACATGTGCGTTAAGTGTCGTCCCAGATTAGCCTGTGCAGTCCGCACAACTAATCAGTGACGACACTTTCCGCTTTTATGTCATTTTTCGTTTAAATGAAGTTTTTTCTTAGCAAAAATACAATTAAGGCGTAAAGTGTCGTCCCTTATTAGCCTGTGCGAACTGCACAGGCTAATCTGGAACGACACTTAACGCACATGCATTAAGCCCAGTTTTCTCAGAACGCGGTTCTTATATGCGTCGTGAAGGACATTCGTCACTTGTCTAAAATAAAAGAAAAGCGGATGGTTACAATAATTTCTGTCACGAGTATGCATCTGCATATAGCGTGATAATTCCTATACTCAGGACTTGTCCATCGTTGCGCGTGTCAATAAAATATCAAAATAGTACTAAATAAAATGCATTGAATCAAACATTGTCCATATATGGACAATATACTCATGTTAAAGCATCAAAGGGCAGTGTATCGGGCATATCCATAGTTTGAATATTAGCTGTTTATTGGACGAGTTGATATCAAAGTAATAAACGCTCTCGAGTCCGTTTCCTGGGACTAGAACCAGTACTTTGTGTTTATAGGGGTTATCTAAAGAACGCTCCCATAGTGGGGATCGAACCCATGACCTTCCGATCGCTAGGCGGACACCACATCCACTACACCACTGAGACCTCTAAGTTTAAGGCCGCTAAGTCTTTACGTATTTCAGGTGATAGACTTAGAGACGTCGAGCTTAACGTCGGGTTATCGGAGGCCGGCTTTCAATCTCGTGAAGGGTTTCACCCTGGAGAGATCGGCGTTTCATACACGTTTGAGCTAGCTACACCGGTGTACGGACAGTGGGTACGGATTACGCGTAGCACTCCTAACGATGTACTCACTCTGTGCGAGGTTGAGGTGGAAGGTGCTCCGTACTCTGCAGCCAATGGTAGGTAAGATATTTATAAAACTCTTCTTTCTCGGTTTCATATTGAAAAATACAGAATGTATATGCAACTGGTCGGCGTTGGAACAGGCTCATTACGTGAAAAAAAACGCGTGAATTTATATTTGAGGATACATGTATTAACTGACCAGTGCCTAGAAGACAGTAGATAGCGACGATGCCGCAGTCAAAACATATCCATACATGTACAAACAAATCCTATTACAAATGCTCGTTCACGTTTTGACAACTCGTTTTCTCGTCTTCAGGCACACGTTATTCGGTTTTCCAAAGATATGTTCACATTGGCACTGCAATCGACGTTTCCGCGAAGGTCCTGTCAAATCTCCTCTGCGCATCAAGCTGTTCCAAAACAGAGAACTGCATCAGCACCCACAACAACAAAGCGACCTTTACCTGCAGCCTGTTCGATTCCTTGACATTCCATCTAAGAGACGTCGAAAATGACACCATTGTTGTCAACAGTATTGCCATAACAGAGAATTCAAGAGAAAAGTTGTTCGGGACATAAACCGTCAATTTTTCTGTCGTGTGTTTCAAAGCCACGTTTAGCAAATTGCAAACATCACTATATTCAACAAAACAAATGCGATAACCGTATCACCAATATACATACAAATCAGTTGTACAAACAGAAGACACACCTTACTATATCACACGTTCCTACAAGTAATGGCAATTGGTTGTTTTCAAACCCGTCAGACACAAGACACAAGCCATTGATTCAGTACAAAACACTGCAGACACACACAGAAAAATGATTTAAAATTCAGTCACCGCCGTAGGAAGGTCAAACTCGGTCAGCAGCTGGAGCGTGCGCGTCGCGACCGAGGCGAGAGTCGCCCGCAGAAGATCAACTCACTTGTGCGGTTGACTATGCTAATCCAGCTGAATCCGTCACCCTCGAGCCGGACGTCTTCCACACTGCTGGGATTGCTGTCTTCTCCAAGATGCAGCGGACTTGTCACCGGCTGTTTAATGTCGAGAGCTCGCTGACCCGGACCTGCCAGAGGTCCCGTCTGTAGAGGAACGGGGATAGTGGGACAGCAAGATCACCAGTGTGGAGGAAAGACGGGGCGTACCTGGGGATACTTTTGCGCTCGGAGTAGCTACTAGAACATCAAGGGGTGGCCTTATATAGGGACCCCGGGACGGCGGTACTCAGTACGCTCAACGCACTGGGGAAACTGTCTCGGGGATGAAGACGACGACCGGTGACGATAAGTGGGCCATAAAGGCGGAGCTTTGTGCTGCAGTCCCTTGGCGGTGCTGCGATCAGACATGAATTTGTCTTGAGATTGTCTATCTACCAGTGCACATTAAGGTCTCATTGGCCACCGTACCGTGCACTGGTCTATTTGGATCTAAATGATATCTTTGGCGAATACCCGGAAAGCCGGGGTAAATTTGACCTACTTTGGCTCCAAATTAAACTTTCTCCCCTAAAAGGTCACAGGGGCAGGTCGGACTATAATGACCTCGTGAAGAGGCCAGTAGGACCTGTCAATAAACTCTGATTCACACACTCAGTCCAATTCCCGTTCTTGGCAGCATGTGCGTTTGGTTGGTTGTCACCATACCGCACAGGTGGGGTTTCCAACTGCCCCCCTCCCCTAAAAAAACCAAGGAAACAAAAAACAACAACACAAAACCACACCAGAAATTAAAAATAATAATCCTGACTTAGAAATAAAGGTAGAAAATAGACGTTCTATGTTTTTAAAGTTAAAACAAAAGTTTAAGTACTGTTTTATTATTTTACTTCGTGAGAACACATCATGTGTCCTCACATGGTTTATTATGTATTTCTTCGTGATCAAAACATATGGTTTGTTGATTGTTGATTAAAGCCACACACTTTGCCTCTGACCATAAATGAAATACTTGTTAATCAATACATATAGATGCAATTTGAAAATGTGCAACATTGTCATTAAATCTAAAGCCTAGTTAGCAAGTTATTTATTATTGTTCAAACGGTTCCACTTTTAAAACAAACCGAAAGTAGGATTTCTAGACGTTTACGTCCATTTCAACAAACGCGATTATTTTTAAGTTTTAAAGCGCAAAAAAGACCGATTTCTACCTTGTAACCACCAGATATATTCTTATTGGCATAGAAAAAATGTTTCTTATTTATACTTACATTTACTATGCCAAATAAGTTGTTTGGCTTTGAGACGCAGTTTTTTCCACATATTCAAACAACACTATATCATCCGCGTCATGCGAAAATCGGTCTTATGGCATATGCGGCCAGAGTAGCTCAAGCCAAGCCTGCGCCTTTTCCCATCAATGGCTACGCTTTCCGCTTTAAAAAGGCACGCAAGGTTTGGTAATTACTCCATAGTAGTTTATTCAGTATTCATATTCTTACAAGACTGTGCGATTGCGCAGGCCTGGCTGAAGCTACGTTGGGATCATATTGCACAAGATCAATTTTTGCATGACCCGTGTACAAATCTCATTGCGTCTTATAAATAGAACATCTAAGCACAATACTTTCCGATAGAAAAGTGAATTCACCTTGTGTTGTTTATATCAAAGTGGCAAATGTCCGTAGACTATTTTGACTTGCATACGTCACACATGTGTGGTTAGATAATTAAACGATTTTCCTTCTACATGTATCATGGGCACTCTACTTTTAGGTAGTTCTGTCTCACAATACAAGACAAATGGCATTTACCGATAGGTTTTCATAAATGTCTTTCCCTTAAATGTGTGCTATTTGATATATTGAAAACAATACTGTGATATCAACAGAGAGTAGTCTGCATTTGCAAATTTTGCTTTTACCAATAGCATGTAGATATTCTGACGACATGACTTCGTCAGCATCAAATTGCATCACAGCAGTTATCAAATTTAAAGCTTTACCAGCATGATTTTGTAAAATTATCATGTGTGACGACGTCTCAATAACGTCTCTGTCACCATGAGGAAACGTGTGCATACGTCTGAGTGATGTCTCATTGAACTATTTCCTTATAAACGTTACATCAAGTATTGACTGAATGCAAAGACGATGGTGTGCTCAAGTCTAAATCCCGTCATTGTTACCATTTTCACCCAAGAGACCCCTGCAACCTTAATACTTTACCTGAGGAATCCAAAATCAAACGGAACTAAACCTCCAAGAACGCCAATCACAATGTGAAATTTGAAAGCTCTTAACGGAATAGTTCTTAAGATATTAACTGTAAACCAATGTCGACCAAAGTATGACGGCGAACTAATGGACGGATAGGCCAAAATCAATATGTGTGCCATAGTTTCAATAGGGGAGCCAATATAGTACTAATACAACGGTTCATAGTATTTTTATTTGAACTCGCAACACTTTTCCACAGTACAACACTATTCCCATTTAAATGAGATAACTTGTAGTTATCTACTTTAAATAGTGTGCAGGAACAGACTTGGATCAGCAAAAACACATCACTAACATAAACATGTATATCTCTTTAAGTCACATAAACTATATTATTTCCATAACAAATTCAATGATTAAGCAATAACTTGTACACAAAATAAATGCAACATTTTGCAAATAGAGACCCTCATCACCATACCATTTCTTAAAGATAATTCCGATCCAAATTAATTAAAAAAGATAGTTCATGCATATCGAATGCATGACATATCTTGCGTGCAGTTCTGTCTTACATTGTTCAACATACATCTTTTCACAGCTACTCTGCAGTATAATGTTTTCTGCCATCTTTCAAGATGTCAACATTAAGTTTCTAAACCTTCAAGCAAACAATGTTTTCCCTACCGCACATTCAAAGAAATATTCACAAATAAAGTCATGGGAATTTAAGTGCCCACATAAAAAATCAATAAATGGTGTTAAATGATTTATTTAGAGAGCATAGCATTGCACAACCGAAATATTTAGTATACGTTAACCTCTACGGACTAAACACTGGTTAGTAATGATGGATAAAACAACATGAGTTGTGTAATGTGCTTTGTCTAAACCATACACTGCATGTAGGCGAGAATATAAACACTTCAATTAGCTAGACAATGCAGATGTATGACACTTAATTTAACACATAACCTGGTTATAGTTTAGATAAATATTTTAACATTATTAAAATACTATTTACAGTAATTTAAGGTTATAGTTTAGATAAATATTTTAACATTATTAAAATACTATCAGGGACCTATACAAACAATTGTTTGTATAGGTCCCTGATACTATTTACAGTAATTTAACTTTAAGGACTATGAAGACATAAGTCAGACATATGCACACACAACTGTGCAATAAATAAGAGTCTTTAATCAATATGATGTACACAATCAATTTATATAATGCATTTAATAAGTTTCTATAAAGTATATATAAACCCTATATTTAAGAATGCAAAATGTTCATTTGGAATAGATGAAAATATTTATACATTATTGTAAAAATTGCATCTCAAAGTATCAATTAAGTTCAATACAAACATGCTTGCATGGTAACAATTGTTTGATATGCATTCAAATTAACGCAAAATGTAATTTTATTTTCTATGTATCAATATGATTCATTTGAAACATTTCACACAATTAACAAACATCAAGCTATTTTTAGCTCTTAAGCAACAGAACAACAATGTTTCATGCATTCAATTAATGTTCAATATAAACAAATCAAATGTTTAAGGAAATATGGTCTGATGATCGAGTGAAACAAACTGTTACACAACTAGTAAACTGCCGCTATCATCAGCCATAAGTCAATTATTATCATGTATAATATAAATACTAGTACAATATGATTGCTACAATATACACATGTCTTTGACAGACATTTTGAGCAGAACATTTACTTTATCGTCGCAATTGCAAAGCTGTAAGCATTGTATGGAAAACTAAATTTTATGATTTCGAATAAATGCCATTATATTTTTATTACACATGTTTTTTAACAAGGAGTATCATATTGTACCATAACTATTAATTCATTGAACAGACGTATATTAGTTAAGTAAGTATTCCAAAAAACCCTAATACAAACTGATGGCTGAGTATTAAGTGTGTCATATTTTTAAAAGCTGTATTAATGCACTTCTTATGTTGAGAGATGAACAGAATCATTATCTTACAAGGGATACAACTTTTTTTCAAGCAAAAACATCCCTTTATCTTTCGTACAAATATTCATCACTCTCGCTTGATTTGCAATTGACCGATTTCCAAGTTGAATATATTAATTTTTCTTAAGATAATGCAAAATAAAGTTAAACCAATCTTTCAATAGTTGCTTAATTTTATTTAGTGAAAGGCATTACATATACTAGTGACAAGATGTTCCTATTGTCTAAAGGATATTTGTCTCTTCAGAATGTGTTGTTCTGTATCATTTAGAAAGTGTCAAATGAGCATTCCCACAAGCGATGTTTTTTTTTTAATTATCTGGCACCTAAAAGATGTACATGATGAAAATTGTTAATACAAATAAATGTTAACAGCGAAAATCAAAATGGCAACAATAAACACATGATTTACATTGCAAATACAATCATTTCGCAATCGCTCTATATACAAGTGAAAAATGTACTGACCAATATATACAGTGATCACGAATTATTGGTCAAGTTAATCTGGACGTCTAAATGTATACATAAACATATAAAGCATACTAAACTTTACAAAAACAAAAAATATAATTATCATAACTTTGGCCATTATTCCTACACCTCATATTTTCGTTTTTAAATACTCAGTTTCAAAACAAACAAAGCATTTTAAGCAACACAAAAGTCATTCTTAAATCATATTCATGCAAATAAATAAAAAATAAACAAAAATAACTGGTCGTAAATACAGAATATACAATTTAAGGAAGATTAAATGATTTTGTCTAAAACTAATCAATATTTTCAAGAAATAGTTAGACAATAAACAATATTCTTGATAAAAACCTGACACCAATGGGCACACTTTTAGAGTATCAAAGCCATAGCATAAACATTCTCCATCTGGCTAAACAATTTTTGTAACTACCACCTCTATATTACAAGTTAAGACACACAAAAACTGAAGCATGTCTCATTACATGAAAATGATGCATTTCTTTAAATTTTGTTAAAGTTACCAGCATCCTTTAAACAGCTTTGACAAATGTAAAAATCAACATTCATAGACATATATTTACTAACATTAAATTTTCCTTAACATTTCCAAAATAAAATGTCATAATACAGACACAGTAATTGGATAGACTTGTAAATTTTGCGCTTAAAATACTTTTTTACATTATTGCTTTTATCAAGTAATCTTTATCTTATTATATTTAAATATAGTTATTTAAAGCCTACACCATAAAATGACTGACAGCATCATAGTTCCAATAAAACATGAACTATTGTTTTTCTTTGAACACAACTTGGATGGTCACATAAAAACATTGCTGGCCACAAGACTGTCTGGCTTTCCATTTTTTGTTGTGATTTGTCAATATGCGATTTCTGTCTGAATCAAGTCACTAATTTTCCACGTGTCCCAATTTCAAAGATGAGACATTCAATTGTACATGTTCACACCATACATGGGGTATGCAGAGACCTTCAATTGTAAATGTTCACACCAGACATGAGG
Source organism: Dreissena polymorpha (assembly GCF_020536995.1). Lineage (NCBI taxonomy): Eukaryota > Metazoa > Mollusca > Bivalvia > Myida > Dreissenidae > Dreissena > Dreissena polymorpha. The sequence continues at coordinate 20,351,062 of NC_068362.1, read as the reverse complement.
TATGTAGAGACCTTCAATTGTACATGTTTTCATCAGACATGGGGTACATAGAGACCTTCAATTGTACATGTTCACACCAGACATGGGGTATGTAGAGACCTTCAATTGTACATGTTCACACCAGACATGGGGTATGTACAGACCTTCAATTTTACATGTTCACACCAGACATGGGGTATGTAGAGACCTTCAATTGTACATGTTCACACCAGACATGGGGTATGCAGAGACCTTCAATTGTACATGTTCACACCAGACATGGGGTATGTAGAGACCTTCAATTGTACATGTTCACACCAGACATGGAGTATGTAGAGACCTTCAATTGTACATGTTCACATCAGACATGGGGTATGTAGAGACCTTCAATTGTACATGTTCACACCAGACATGAGGAATGTAGAGACCTTCAATTGTACATGTTCACACCAGACATGGGGTATGTAGAGACCTTCAATTGTACATGTTCACACCAGACATGGGGTATGTACAGACCTTCAATTGTACATGTTCACACCAGACATGGAGTATGTAGAGACCTTCAATTGTACATGTTCACACCAGACATGGAGTATGTAGAGACCTTCAATTGTACATGTTCACATCAGACATGGGGTATGTAGAGACCTTCAATTGTACATGTTCACACCAGACATGAGGTATGTAGAGACCTTCAATTGTACATGTTCACACCAGACATGGAGTATGTAGAAACCTTCAATTGTACATGTTCACATCAGACATGGGGTATGTAGAGACCTTCAATTGTACATGTTCACACCAGACATGGGGTATGTAGAGACCTTCAATTGTACATGTTCACACCAGACATGGAGTATGTAGAGACCTTCAATTGTACATGTTCACACCAGACATGGAGTATGTAGAGACCTTCAATTGTACATGTTCACATCAGACATGGGGTATGTAGAGACCTTCAATTGTACATGTTCACACCAGACATGGAGTATGTAGAGACCTTCAATTGTACATGTTCACACCAGACATGGGGTATGTAGAGACCTTCAATTGTACATGTTCACACCAGACATGGGGTATGTAGAGACCTTCAATTGTACATGTTCACACCAGACATGGAGTATGTAGAGACCTTCAATTGTACATGTTCACACCAGACATGGGGTATGTAGAGACCTTCAATTGTACATGTTCACATCAGACATGGGGTATGTAGAGACCTTCAATTGTACATGTTCACACCAGACATGAGGAATGTAGAGACCTTCAATTGTACATGTTCACACCAGACATGGGGTATGTAGAGACCTTCAATTGTACATGTTCACACCAGACATGAGGTATGAAGAGACCTTCAATTGTACATGTTCACATCAGACATGGGGTATGTACAGACCTTCAATTTTACATGTTCACACCAGACATGGGGTATGTAGAGACCTTCAATTGTACATGTTCACATCAGACATGGGGTATGTAGAGACCTTCAATTGTACATGTTCACACCAGACATGGGGTATGTAAAGACCTTCAATTGTACATGTTCACACCAGATATGGAGTATGTGGAGACATTCAATGGTACATGTCCACACCAGACATGGGGTATGTAGAGACCTTCAATTGTACATGTTCACACCAGACATGAGGAATGTAGAGATCTTCAATTGTACATGTTTTCACCAGACATGGGGTATGTAGAGACCTTCAATTGTACATGTTCACACCAGACATGAGGTATGTAGAGACCTTCAATTGTACATGTTCACACCAGACATGAGGTATGTAGAGACCTTCAATTGTACATGTTCACACCAGACATGGGGTATGTAGAGACCTTCAATTGTACATGTTCACACCAGACATGGGGTATGTAGAGACCTTCAATTGTACATGTTCACACCAGACATGGGGTATGTAGAGACCTTCAATTGTACATGTTCACACCAGACATGGAGTATTGTAGAGACCTTCAATTGTACATGTTCACACCAGACATGGGGTATGTTGAGACCTTCAATTGTACATGTTCACACCAGACATGGGGTATGAAGAGACCTTCAATTGTACATGTTCACACCAGACATGGGGTATGTAGAGACCTTCGATTGTACATGTTCACACCAGACATGGGGTATGTAGAGACCTCCAATTGTACATGTTCACACCAGACATGGGGTATGTAGAGACCTTCAATTGTACATGTTCACACCAGACACGGGGTATGTTGAGACTAGCACATATTAAACAGCATTTATATCTCTGAGCTTCTTCGGTATGGGGTTAATATGATAACAACGGTAGCAATAGGCTGTCCGTCTGATTTGCTGGTTTGATTTCGTCAAGGGACGTCTGAAAAAAAGAAAGATTCATAACAGTTTATGTCAGTTGTTCATTGTATGTGTGTTACGGATGATAAACAAGAACAAGAATAGCACTTTTATACATTGAGTTACATTTAAAGTTAATCATAACCACTTTATTACCAACTAACTATAAATCTCATCATCAATCAGGAAATATGGGTTGATATTCGAGAAACATACATTTCTTCCATTGGAAAAATATCACCTTATCATTTATAACAATAAGAAAGGGCCAACTAGCCAATAGCAAATAAAACGTGCTGGAGAAGAGTTTTACTGAGATGTATGTGTGAGGTAGGCAAAAGGCAACCGATGCAACCACATTTTACTTTTGACTGAAAACTTCACTACTATAAAATAAATGAACCAATACTAAAGCTTTGTCACGGACGTGACAATACCCCCACATGCCGCATTGACACAGGTTATTTTGCATGTTGTCTTCACAAAAAAAGCGCACACCATGCTCAATGTTTAAAACGCACTAAGTGACCCTGTGACCTAGTTTTTGACCCGGCAAGGCCCATGTTCGAACTTGAACTAAACATCATATAGCTACAACTTCTGACAAAGTTTGGTGAAGCTCTGATGAAAACTACTTGAACAACTAAAAACTAATAATAATGCCGTAATACGTGATCAAAACGAAATATTAAAACACTGCCAAATTATATGAGAATCTTTATAAAAAAGACAACAATATAGATATAAACATCATGAACGTTTCCATACCAATATCTGCAATAAAATAAACCCAGAACAAATGCAAAATGAACAAAGATACCTATCAGAGTATGAATGCGCTAAAGCACTGCTAGACATGAAAAACAATAAAAGTCCAGGATCAGATGGCATATCTGCAGAATTTTACAAAATATTTTGGAATTATATTAAGCAATATGTCGTCAATTCTCTTAACTATTCTTTAGACACCAATCATCTAACAGAATTGCAAAAACAGAGCATAATTACTTTACTACCTAAGACCGGAAAGGACACCCTTTTGATGATCGATAACTGGAGGCCCATCTCGCTTCTTAACGTTGATTACAAAATAGCTACAAAATCCATTGCCAATCGTATAAAACCTCATTTAAATAATATAACCAGTGTAAATCAAACAGGATTTATCAAAGGAAGATATAATGGCGAAAATGTAAGACTTTTGCATGAAATTATTGAACTAATGGATGAAAGTAACGAAAACGGTCTCCTATTTTTTCCGATATAATAAAGCCTTCGACAGTATGGATCATGGGCTTATGTTTAAATGCCTCACCATTTCGGATTTAGTGAGCACACCTTACAGTGGGTAATGCTATTTTATAAAGATGCAACATCACGCGTTACAATTAATGGTCATTTTTCAGATTTTTACGAAATACGAAAATTTACGAAATAACAAAAATACAAAAGCTTGCAAAATGGTATATAAAGCACTTGGGGTAGTACGCAAACTTTAACATAGATTTATCAATAATACATTCTAAGTATATAAGGGGCAATATTTCTGTCGAAATGCTTGATACAGTTGTCTGCTCTTGTTTATAGGTTTGGGTCATGTTGGTAAACAAGTACACTGTAACTCCAATATAGTGCGGTCCGTTATAACGCTGTGTCCAATATAACGCGGGGGGGTCCTTGGATCCCGTTTTTTCTCCAACCTTCCATTTCTGATTCAAACCAATGTTATGCATCTTCATGTATTTTCAGAAAATTCAAAGATGGCGGCGATCACAGCCTGCTTGCTTTATCCGTCCGTTTAACCGATTTTAATCGTTTTTAATTGATTAGAAGTTAAACGACACGAGAAAGCTAACTGGTGTTAATTTCTTGTGTAATGTCAATAAAGGTCAATAAAGGTGTGAAAACTTGCGAGTCAGTGTTTATCACATGTATTCTCTATCAGAGCGGCTCAGTGCGCTATTTTCAATAAGGTAAGTGCAAGTGGAATAATTATCAAATTAAAGATATTCAAAACGATTTAAACATTTTTACTTTGATTTGATTGCAGTTTGTCCATATGAAAGGAGCGGCTGTGAAATAAACTGCGCACAACTAGTATACTGCGCAGCCAGAGACTCGTGCAAGCAGAGAAAGATGACGGAATATTTCACATTTCATAGCGAATAGATGAATTACCTGTTAATGTTTTGTATGTATCGTGTATTGTATAAACATTGACAGTGTTATCGTTTATTATATGCTATACATGCTTGATAAATAAAAAGATCTTTGTTTATGTTTAATGTTTCTGTTGTTTCTGTACGTGTACGAATAATAAATTAAATAATCCTAACGATTTATTTACGTGCTAACGCAGTATACTTAACAGAGAATCACTTAAATTTTTGCCATTTATCAGAAAGTCCACGGAAAGCACGATTTTTACATGACGCGTATGACGCAATAAAACATTTCTTTGTACATGTGTCGTATTGCAAAATATGAAAGCAATATATCAAGGGAAAATAATTGGGGTAGTACGAAAACGTTAACATTTGCACGCTAATGGAAACGCCGACACCGGGGTGAGTAGGATAGCTCCACAATATATTTTTCATATATAATAGTCGAGCTAAAAATGGAATAAAAAAAGAAAACTACTTGAATAAGAGAGCGGACACCATGCTTAATTTTTAAAAAGTACTAGACACCATGCTCAATTTTCAAAACGCACTTAGTGACCCCGTGACCTAGTTTTGACCTGGCATGACCCACATTCGAACTTGACCTAGACATCATCTGACCAAGTTTGGTGAAGATCGGATGAAAACAACTTGAATTAGAAAGCGGACACTTAATACGGACCGACCGACGGACCGACCGACCGACAGACTAGCTCACACACGACCAAAAAAACCCACAGCTGGATTGAATAATGTATTGACACACAAGGTTAAATCTACATGCACCCACCAATCTCTGAAAGTAAGGCCATGAAAAAGGAAAACTAACCCAAGGTTCGCTCTGCATGATGTTCATAGACTGAGGGTTGTGTAGCATGGGAAACTCATAATCTGGAGACGATGACTGCAAATGCTCATGGGACATACTCATTGCTCTGCAACCCAGGTTTTCTGGAATAAAAGTAAATCATGCATCAAACAAAACAAATTCACGGCAATACTAGCGTTTTCAAGGACAACCCCAACTGATTTCAACCCAACAAAACGTTTGTCAGTGCCTCGACCTATCATATCAACAAGGTAATGTCAAAAGATTTAACTAAAGCGATGTTCTAGAGTTGTAAAGCATGTTGAAACTGTGAATGCATTCAATGCATTGAGGCTAAAATCAATAGAGAGAGAGAACATTAGATCATTTTGGTTTATCACAAAACTTTATTTAAAGAATGTTTTAATAAAAACAAGAGCTCCGCGGAGACAGATGCCTCCCAAAACAGAGCCTTGACACACATCACTCAATGCCTTGATGACATATCGAATTGATACCAATTTAACACATAATGTCACAGTGACCTTGACCTTTGAACTAGTGACCCAAATTTCAATAGACATCATCTACTGTCTAAGACCGATGTAAATGTGAGGTCTAAAGTCAATTGGTAAATTTGTTATTCATTGGAAACGATTCTCACACTTTTTGTGACAGTGACTTTGACCTTTAGCCTAGAGACCCCAATTTCAATAGGGCACATCTACCGTCCATGGTCAATGTACATGTGAAGTATCGAGCAAATAGGTCAATTTGTTGACGATTGATTGATCGGAAAGGATTTTCACATGTATTGTGGCATTGATCTTTGACCTAGTGACCCCATTTTCGATAGGGGTCATCTACTGTCCTAGGCAAATGCATATATGAAGTATCACGCCTATTGGTCAATTTGCTGACGAGTTATTGATCAGATGATTTTCACAATTATTGTGACAGTGACCTTGACCTTTGAAACAGTGACCCCAATTTCAATAGAGGTCATCTACTGTCCAAGACCAATGCACATGTGAAGTATGAAGCCAATAGATCAATTTGTTGATGAGTTAGTTATAGGAAATCAACTGGTCTACCAAAACACGAAAGACAGACCAGCAAACATCCCGCAAAACAATATACCCCCTCTTCTTTGAATTGGGGCATAAAATACACGTGGCGGGTTAACAAGAAAGGGTTTAAATATACTTGTTCTAGAAAAAGTGTTATTCATATATGAAGATTTACCAAATGCAACACTTTTTTATGTTTCAGTACAATAACAAAAACTAACGTGAGAACAGTTTAAAGTAATTTACTTGTGTTTTATTTTGAAATAACTTGAATTTACAGGGTTTACATTTATCAAGTTTCATGATCCTAGGCGTATGCGTTCTTGAGTTATCATCCAAAAACCATTTTACTATTTTGGGTCACCGTGACCTTGACCTTTGACCTAGTGACCTCAAAATCAATAGGGGTCATCTGCGAGTCATGATCAATCTACCTATGAAGTTTCATGATCTTAGGCGTATTCGTTCTTGAGTTATCATCCGGAAACCATTTTACTATTTCGGGTCACCGTGACCTTGACCTTTGACCTAGTGACCTCAAAATCAATAGGGGTCATCTGCGAGTCATGATTAACCTACCAATGAAGTTTCATGATCCTAGGCCCAAGCATTCTTGAGTTATCATCCGGAAACCACCTGGTGGACGGACCGACCGACATGTGCAAAGCAATATACCCCCTCTTCTTCGAAGGGGGGCATACAAATATTGATATGCTTAAATATGTTTTGAAACTAATGTTTGCGAATAAATTAAATTATAAAGAAATTCATACTTTAGTTTGTGCATTTATACTTGTATCAGCTGTCATGCATATGCATCAGTGTTGTTGATGAAAGTGCGTTATAAAAGTACGATCTTACACGAGAATCAGTAATTATGCTCTATAACTCCATTAGGTTTTATTAAAACAATCCATATTGTGACAACGTTGCTGAAAACTGCTACAACTAGGTAGCTCAAACATGTAAGACAGCTTACTAGACTGCTACTGTTGTTTTTGCTGCTGCGTCGACTAGGCTTGGTACTGCCAAACACTTAACACGATAAGCTAAAAGACATATGCTTGGCAATTTGTCAAAATGCAACATAATATTTCACAATGGCTCCTTCATGAACATGATTGATTACAAGGGATGCAGGTGACTATGCTTTATTTGTTTTTAGACACTACTATTCAAACAACTTTGCGAAAACTGTGGACACAATCACACAATATTAGTTATAACCGAGAATTGCATATAGGTTACAGCGCAACTGTGGGCAAAATGTTAGTTAAAACCCTGATTAGAATATAAGTTTCATATCTTCTGATTTCCCATTATAGTGAGATACTGAAAGTAAAATAATACTGGGTAAAAGAGTGACTTGGCCAATGAAACGATGGGGCTTTGCATGCAACAAAATCACCACTTATCACTTACTGTTCAATGGTTTAACACAATTTAAGTTCCAATTTAATCCTTTGAGAAATTTAGATTTGATACAAATCTTTTTATAATATATGCAAAAAATGCCACTTTGACTAAACAACTTAAAGAAAATTGACTCCAATATACCCTCTCCAAAACGTGGTTTGTGGAGGGTTATTATCATTAATTCACATCAATTGCTTTGAGATTGAGATGTTCAGAAATAAGTAAGGCCATGGGTGCATCATGAACCTGCGTCCAAGGCTGAGGCTATTGCTGGAGACCGGAGTAGTACCGGTTTGACATTCCGCCTGGAATCTCATTTCACTGAAGGGTCACATATGGCGCAGTCGCACCCAGCAAGGTTTTCAGGAAGGGTGTCCTCTGAAATCAAATATCAACGAAGTGAATATCTAGTTGCATAATCAGAAGGTCATTCTTATATTTACTGTAAGGTCCAACCTTGACAACAAGTTACCATTTGACATTACATTAGACACAGTATAAAGGAGTGAAACTCCAGCTGCTGGAGTAGTATTGAATTATTATTATAAACAATTAGTAGGTCCTTTATTTAAGGAAAGTGACCGATTGCCCAAACAGTACAAAACAGCACAATACAAATCAACATAAACACAAATAAGAATAAAGCTGGGGTCACCGCCTTGGAACAGTCAATGCAAAGCATTGGGGTTTTAACGGGTTTTGGAGCGCTCAACCTCACACTAGGCCCAGCAATATTCATAATACATCCAAGTGTAAATGAAATTTAACCTCATAGCATTGTAACTCAAATTTAACAATAATAAAAGGGAATTAAAACGCATTCAATTTAATTACCATTTAATTACTCAATGGTGTTGAGATACCAGAGCAACAGAGTTACAACTTTTTGAGGAACAATGGAATGAAACTATTAACAAGTGTCCACTACATTCCTTATTTATAGAAAAAGATTTAAAAATACAGCATCCACACAGTCCATAAACTATTCAAGACAATATAACACGGTTTTGCAATGTGACAGCACACTTAAAACTGTATAAACTGTCAGGAAAATTACGCCGATTGCATAAATTCTGATGGCATTTATGCTCAGACAAGTCGCATTTTTTTAGGCAGTTCATACACAAAAATAAATTAAGAACGAGAATGCCAACAAAATACACCCAGTTAGAAGACTGGTTTACATTGATCGTGAGTACATTGGCACACATGTTTACCCGTCATTTTTTCTTCATTAAACAAGTACAGAGAATCTGGCTTGTTACTAAACTTGTACACAAAATTATTAAATTTTGACAAGAATTTGAATTTTAAGAATGGATTTATACTTGCCTGACAGAAATATACATAAGGATATTATTCCCGATTAAACATCAACAATCCGCTAAAAATAACCATCACGTGATCTATTCTCATCATCACGTGATCGGAACCTCCTTTATATACCATGCGTAAACCCCGTTAGTCAGTTTTATTTCGGCGACAAATCATCACCGAAAATACATATTGGGGAGGTGGGTGGTAATATGTCAGGCAAGTATAAATCCATTCTTAAAATTCAAATTCTTGTCAAAATTTAATAATTTTACTTCATGATTTATACTTGCCTGACAGAAATATACATAAGGATAGATTACAAAGCAATACTAACCTCGGTTGTGGTTGTATTTTCAGTGTATATCCTCAGTATCTGTCACGTCTTCTAAATTCTTCTTAGAAGACTAAAAAGTATCTACTGGATACTGTTCTTCATAACACCAAATGAAGTATTTACACCCAATGACTTTACCTACTTGGTAACAATACAAATATATGAATTTCAGTAAAATTCAATGTCTCTCCAACACAATCCGACGGAAATAAACTGTTTCTTCAATTTATTCCTTGGAACTCTTATTCCATGATCATTGTTCAATTTTTTTTTTTTAAAAGGATTTCTTTATCCCATTATAACCATCATTGTAACACTGATGTATTTACATCTTTGAGATAAAATTTCATAAATGTGCTTTCTCTAGACCAATCTGCTGCCTCCAGAATGGAATTCATTGAAGCACCATTAAAAAGTGCCCAAGAAGGGCCAATTGCTCTAGTTGAATGGGCTTTAACTTTCATACTTTTATCTTCATAAGCCAGGCGTATGACCTTGACAATCCAGGAACTTAAAGTTTGTTTCGACACCTTCCTATGAGGACTATTGATACTAAAAAACAATGCTGTTTCATCCTTATTGTCTTTAACTCGAAAAGGTTCTGTTTTCTTTAAATACCATGTTATTTCCCGCTTTGGATCAAGTAACTTATTATCTTTAAAACATGGCACAAAAATCTTTGGAGCTAGATGAGAAGGTCGATCTTGTTTAGCAAAACCTTGACGTAAGAAAGTTATGCCTTGTTTCTGAACTGTAACTGCACCTTCTCCCAATTTTAACGCTTGTAGGTCTCCAACCCTGCGAAACGTTGTGATTGCTACAAGAAAAATTGTATTGTAAGTAACATATTTAAGTGTTGTTTTAGCCATTGGTTCAAAGGGATATTTTTGTAAAGCTTTAAGAACAACATGGAGGTCCCATTCTGGAGCTAGTCTACATACAGGAGGACGCTCATTAAATACACCCTTTAATATTCTTATTATATGTGGATGTTGCCCTATGGGTCTTTCTCCCACAGGTGGTAAAATTGCAGACAGCATTGACCTATAGCCAGAAATTGTACGATATTGCAATCCATCATGAAAAAAGTCTGCTAAAAAGTCCGCACACTGGATTATAGTTGCTTCAAATGGATTAATTTTCCTTTGTGCACACCAGCTACAGAATCGTTTATACTTGGCATTATAATCAGCTTGTGTGCCTGACCGCCAAATGGATCTAAGTAATTTTCTAGCTTTTTCTGAAAACCCTGTTGTTGCAAGGTGTCTGTCGATAACAACCATGCCACTAATTGGAACACCCCTGGATTCGGATGAAGAATTTGAGATTGAGGTTGGCACAACAGGTTTGGATTTTCTGGTAATTTTATTGGATGAGCTATGGCTAGTTGTAATAATTGTGGATACCAATGGCGTCTGGGCCAAAATGGGGCTTTTAGAATTATTGTGCATTTGAATTGTTGTATGTACTGTAGCACTCTCGGAATAAGGCAAATCGGGGGAAATGCATAGGCGAACATCCCTTCCCATGAAATTGTCAACGCATCCAATGCCAAAGCTGTTGGATGAGGAATCCATGAACAAAATATCTGTGTCTGTTTGTTCAGATGTGATGCAAACAGGTCTATTAACGGAAACCCCCAAATTTGAAAAAGTTGATGTACTACATATTTGTTCAAAGTCCATTCTGTTGGTTGAATTTGAATTCTTGATAACTGATCGGGTAAGAACATTCAGTTTCCCCGCAATATGAGCTGCTTTGATTTGAATATTCTCTTTTATTGCTAACTGCCAAATTGTCCATGTTATCATACATAGATATGTTGAACGTGTTCCCCCTTGTTTGTTCAGATATTGAACAACCGTTGTATTGTCTGATCGAATTAGAACAACTTGATTTTTCAATTGTGGAAGAAAATGAGACATTGATGAAAAACCGCTTCCATTTCTAGGCAATTGATATGTCTCTGTTTCTCTAATGGGGACCAACAACCTTGTGTTATCAAATTTCCCAAGCAAGCACCCCAAGCATATGTGCTTGCATCTGTTTGCAATGTCTTTGTTACTACTGGGGACTAAAAAGACCTGCCCCTTGAAATGTTGGCTGGGAGTAACCACCAATTCAGATGTAGAACTAAATGACATTGTAAAGGGATCTGATATGTTAGATCTTTGGAACTTGGTTTCCAAAAGAACAATAAATACAGTTGGCCTCATATGAATGCGTGCAAACTGAATTATTTCTACACACGACGCCAACAGACCTAGGAGATGTAGATACTCTTTGGCAGTTGACAATTCTTTGGAAAGGATGTTCTTTACTGCTATCATTATTTTGTTTTTCCTTTCCTGTGTAGGGTACACCATGCCTTGTTTGAGATCTAACACACTGCCTATATATGTAATTTTTTGTTTTGGATCCAACTGAGATTTTTTTATGTTTATTATAAAACCCAAATTTACAAGCAGATTTATCAATTTCTCTCGATCCTGGAGAATGCCTAATCTGGTTGCATTTAGACCTAGCCAATCGTCCAGATACACTGCCAACCTTAGACTTTGTTGCCGTAGATACGCTGCAATTACTGTCACACATTTTGTAAATGTTCTTGGTGCAACTTTGGGCCCAAAAGCCATAGCTCGAAATTGATAGACTTGATTCTGTACACAAAATCTGAGAAACATTCTGTGCTTTGGAAATATAGGCAAATGTAGATAGGCATCCATCAGATCGAGAGATATTGCATAATCGCCTTTTTGAACTAAATTGAGAACTGACTTTAGTGTTTCCATTTTGAAGTGTATTGTCCGTAGATACCGGTTGAGGGGTTTTAAATTGATAACTGGTCTCATTCCCCCCGTTTTCTTGGGAACAAGGAAAAATGTGCTGTAAAAACCTTGATTCAGGTTTTGATATACTGGTTCTATTGCCTCTTTTTTTAATAAAGAGTCTATCTCCTGTTGCAGAATAGACATATTGTTTTGAGATAATTTTGTTTGGATAATGCCGTTGAATTTTGGAATGTTTTGAAACTCAATTATGTAACCATCTCGAATGATTGACAAAACCCATTGATCTGTTGTTATCTGTTCCCAGTTGTTTACAAAATTTTTCAGCCTGCCCCCTACCGGTATCTCGGGATTGATCAAAAGCATATCATTTTTTTGTATATTTACCTCGAAAATTGCTACCTACCGTAGAGGTGGATTTCATCGAGGTCTTTGGAAACCGTGGGTAAGACGCAGTTGCTGTAGCCGGCTTGTACTGCTGCTTAACAGCACCACCATAATTGTTGAAGGAACGGTAGTTCTGGTTCCTATGTTCATCTCCAAACCGTGCACGTTTCCACGGCTGTTCAGGTGTGGATATTGACCTACGCTTTCCCCTCCTATCAACCTCGGGCAAAAGGTCTGCAATTTGTTTGTTGATTTCAACTCGATCCTTTAATGTTTGTTCTAAACCCGGACCAAAAACGCCTTCATGGGATAAGGCAAAAATATCACGTACACATTGTACAGCACTGTCAAGATTTGCTTCTTTACTAGATAATGTTTGCAACAAATTTCCTAGGGCTTGTTGCATGTACAAATTCACAATAATGCCCATCCTAGCTGCATGCTGCCCTTGGAATGCCAACTTCTCAATATCACGCAAAGGTTGTGACACTAAATGTTGTGACTTCATTGTGGCTTTAGAACCAAATCTCTTAAGCAACAGACTGCTAACAATTGCTTCTAGGCTAGGCACACTCAACATTTCCTCTGCTGACGCTGGCACTTGGAATGAAGTGCGATAAGCATCTTTGAAAGCTGAAATACGCACTGGTTTTTCAGCTCGCAACGATTCTTTCAAGACATCACACTGCGCTTTGTCTAGAGAAATTCCTTCTTTACATTTATCTGATTTTGTTGTTGCGTCTTCTCCAAACATATCCCGCAACAAACTTTGTGTCTTGGTAGAGTATTTTGTAAACCGTGCATTGTTCTCTTCATCGCTATCATCACTGCCATTCAACAACGTATGGCTAGAATCATCGTCATCACCCAGTAAGTCCGGTCTCTCCTGTCTACTAGGCTGAATAGACAAAGTGTCTTCTTCCTGCCCCAAAATATCTGGCGGAATGCTATTTGTAGGTATGCGAACCACTGTATCAGCTCTGGACACCCCAGGCACAGTGTTCAAGTTACTTGGTCTCTGCCTGGCTGAACCAGCAGTATCCAACACAACTGACATCAATTTATCAAGTTTCGAGTATAGAGAACAAAACCGCTTGTCCATTTCGCTGACATTTCTGCGCAAATTCTCAAAATCAGCCTGGCTGGCTCTAGGGGTACCAGATTTCCCTTTCTTACTCGAGTAGCTACGTACTGACCGTACTGACCTGTTATCTTCGTGTTCTCCACTTGATAATTCAGCTTCTACCGGCAACAAAGCTGCATTAGCCATAATGCCAATTATTCCCGAAAGAATAATGTTGAAAAATTCAAGAAAATAAATCCGTAAATCACTATAAACGGTAAAAATAGGTCCAATTTCCACATAACAAGTTACTAAAAGAGCAATGTTAACACGGCGCTGGAAATAAAACTGACTAACGGGGTTTACGCATGGTATATAAAGGAGGTTTTCACGACGCGAAATTCCCAAAATTCCAGTGTGGGCGTTTTCCCAAAATGGAGCGGAAAAAGCCTGACGTGATGATGAGAATAGATCTCGTGATGGTTATTTTTAGCGGATTGTTGATGTTTAATCGGGAAAAATATCCTTCTGTATATTTCTGTCAGGCAAGTATAAATCATGAAGTAAAATTCTGCCCACAAACATTATTGACAACTTTCATAATGAATCAACTTAAATTGCCTTGAAATAGTGAGCAGATGTAATAGTGGATGCCAACTGCCCAACAGCCAACATGCAGCTGCTGCTGGTTGTTCTATTATACATGAACCTTCAAGAATAACCAGGCCAATCAGGGACAAAACTTTCCACTTTTATAGAATTTTTGTTTTAAAGAAATATGTTCTTAGCCAAATCCAATTTGTATGTGGTGTCTCTGATTGGAGTCAAACTCTTTACGCATTCAACCCGTTTCCCAGCGCAAGGCTCATATCTGTTTTTAAAGCTTCTATTACTCTGATAATTACAACACAAAGTGAACATAATCTGTTATATCTAATCCTTTTAACGCGTTGTTGTTTCTGTTTTAATTTTTGATTAATAGCTTGGTGTAAATATTGAACTCACTTTGCCATAGACAAAAGTAACCCAACAATGCTGAGGTTGGCATAAAAAAGACATAATTTTGTATCTCGTGAATGAAATTAAAAACAAATGATGAATTTGCCTTGTTTTCAATAATATAACATTTAAATTGCTTTAGAGAAAATTCGTTACATATAAGGTTTTTTGATTTCCAGTTACTTAAAATACATATGGAATTGATTATGCTCTAAATCATTCTAAATGTTCCATAATTGAAAACAATTCAAATGGTAGCTATAGATGTTCAATTTAAAATACAAATTTGAGCTTGAGTTCAAGCTTGAACCTAATGCATTTTCTTCACATGATTATATACAATACAATAGTTTGTGGCTGAACCCTTAAACTTAGATAAGATAAACTGGTCAATTAATTGAAGAGCAGAAACCTCAGTTTGCATAGGGTTTAACGTTATTTGTTAAAACTTGATTCCATCTGAAGTATTAGGCAATGCCGCAGTGACCCCTTTTGCGATGGGAAGAGGACTTACCTAATGAGACGTACTGGTTGTGTTGTAGTTGGGGAACATCGTTCTCTGGGCCTGAACTTGTGAGTATAAGGCCTCTGTGAACAGATAAAAGGACCTTAGTGCATCCTAGAAATGTGTCTCTGTAAACCAAATAATTCAATGCATTCTGAAATGTCATCAATTACATTGGATGTAAATCAAGTTTGTTTGAGTAAAAAAAGAAATACATTATGTTTGAAAACTCTTGATACAAATGATATATACACTAA
The DNA here is from genome assembly GCF_020536995.1 of Dreissena polymorpha. Lineage (NCBI taxonomy): Eukaryota > Metazoa > Mollusca > Bivalvia > Myida > Dreissenidae > Dreissena > Dreissena polymorpha. The sequence continues at coordinate 20,335,644 of NC_068362.1, read as the reverse complement.
ACACTTCATACAAACATAGACTACTATATACTGTACACTAGAAGCAAACATTTTTCATCCATCTGAAACCAATATTTATTCAGTTCAGTTCAACAGCAAAAAGGTGGGAAGGACATAAGGAAGAATGGACAGAATTACAACAGACAAGGACAAATCATTATGCACCCCCCTTTGCCATTTCAAGGCAATTATGAATATTAACGATAACATGATGATTTTATTAAGTTAGCAGCCATGATATAGATTTATTAATATATAAAATGCACAAACTATTTAAATTGAAATTTGAAGTAAACAAGAGATGTGTTCGTCAGATACACAATGCCCCCTATTGTGCTATTTTGAAATAAAATTTCAATATATCATTTGGCAGGTTTAGAAATTATCTCCCTTTTTAAGCTTATTTCTTCCCTTGGATTGTATTTTTTGACTTTTGACCTTAGAGGATGACCTTGACCTTCCACCACTCAAAATGTGCAGCTTCATGAGATACACGTGCATGTCAAATATCAAGTTGCTAGCTTCAATTTTGCAAAAGTTATGGCCAATGTTAAAGTTTTCGGACGGACGGACAGACTGACTGACTGACAGTTCAACTGCTATATGCCACCCTACCGGGGGCATAAAAACTGAACATTATACATGGTAAATGACAGTACCAATGTACCTTATGGATGAGGTAATCTCGGCCCCACAGCAGGAAAGTTTGGAGCCCAAGAATTAGACTGGCTTCACCATGCAGATAGGACATGTTGAGCATTTGCCCCAAGGTCCTGTGCCAGGAAGTGTTGCTGGGCATCTGGGCCCAGCTGACCAGAGATCCTGTTTTTCAGCAGGGTACCGATCTATGATTGCTAGGAACTAGCTCTTAAAACAAAATTCGGCAATGTAAATAAATATTGAAAATAAATGAAGATAATAATTTTATAATGTGCTGAAGGCATTAAATAATTGTTTTACTTAAATTTAATAGCATTTAATAATTAAAGTGGATTTTTTTAATTGCAAGGAGAAACTGTTGTTCAAGGGCTAAATTTCAGCAGAAAAATGGACACAACTATGCCCTGACCTATGATTAAAACTGATATCAGATTAACTTTTATTTGCTATTTATTTACCAAGTTTGATAAATTTGAAATCAGAGAATTCACATTTTATCCTAGGAACTATTCCTCAATCAGGCAGAAAAAGGACTGACGTTAAGTGAACTATATGAGCCTCATTCTCGGATAAATAGGACTTAATGTATGCGCAGTCTGCACAGGCTAATCTGAGATGACACTTTAATAGGACTTAATGTATGTGCAGTCTGCACAGGCTAATCTGGGATGACACTTTAATAGGTCTTTATGTATGTTCAGTCTGCACAGGATATTCTGGGATGACACCTTAATAGGACTTAATATATGTGCAGTCTGCACAGGCTAATATGGGATGACACTTTAATAGGACTTAATGTATGTGCAGTCTGCACAGGCTAATCTGGGATGACACGTTAATAGGTCTTTATGTATGTGCAGTCTGCACAGGCTAATCTGGAATGACACTTTAATATAACTTAATATATGTGCAGTCTGCACCGGCTCATCTGGGATGACACTTTAATAGGTCTTTATGTATGTGCAGTCTGCACAGGCTAATCTGGGATGACACTTTAATATGACTTAATGTATGTGCAGACTGCACAGGCTTATCTGGGATGACACTTTAATATGACTTAATGTATGTGCAGTCTGCACAGGCTAATCTGAGATGACACTTTAATAGGACTTGATGTATGTGCAGTCTGCACAGGCTAATCTGGGATGACACTTTAATAGGACTTGATGTATGTGCAGTCTGCACAGGCTAATCTGGGATGACACTTTAATAGGTCTTTATGTATGTGCAGTCTGCACAGGCTAATCTGGGATGACACTTTAATAGGACTTGATGTATGTGCAGACTGCACAGGCTTATCTGAGATGACACTTAATATAAAGAAGTGAAACTCCAGCGTCTGGAGCAGTATTGCATTCTCATTATATACAATTAATTGGTCCTTTATTTAAGACAAGTAACCAATTGCCTTAAACAATACGAAACAGCCTAATACAAAACAACATACACACATATAAAAATAAAGCTGGGAACTGTCAGTGCAAAGAATTGAGGGTTTAAACCAGAATTGGATCGCTCAACCTCACACTTGGCCCAGCAATATTCATGATATATATCAGTGTAAATAAAATGTAACCTCATAGCATTGTAACTCAAATTAAATAATAATAAAAGGGAATTTAAACGCATTCAATTTAATTACCATTTAGTTACCTAATGGTAAAGAGACCAGAGCAACAGAGTTTTTTGAGGAACCGACGATGACATGAAATTACGAACAAGAATCAACTACATCCCTTATTTTTAGAAAAGATTTAAGAATTAGCATTATAAAGTTAATATTTTAGATATTTAAAGCACATACATTAAGCCCCATACCACAGAGCATCGCTCAAATAATACTTGTTGTTCTTGTTGCTGCTGCCTCTGCGACCAGTCAATAGAAAGAGTCCCGACGACAAAGTCACCACCCCAAACCCAGGAATTTCCGACTACTGTTGTTGAATGGCTTCAATCGCATACTGCTCTTCAGGCATAAGGTTCACATTATTGGAAAGCAATATATCGAGGTCAGTCACATTAACAGACCAGTCTCGCAATGCCTGCTCTATCTGTTGGATCAGATAGTATACGTTCGAGCGACTCGTACGGAACAATTTGTTGATACCAAGCATCTAATTGTTGCTAAGCAACATCGAACCTTGGACGGAAGTCAAACTCACCAAGGCTCCGCTGTTGGAAGAGTTAATAGGAGGCGTGCTAGGCTGACGCAAGACATATTCGTGCTGAATTTCTTCAGCAAGTTGTAGTATTTGTGCCCGAAGGTAGTCAGGATTGTTTTTGACTTTCACTTCAATGATGTTTTCATCTTGTTGGCTAATAATGTTTGCTGAAATGGAAAGCAAACTAAATTCAGATATTTTAGTGACAAATGAATATGCGATGCAACATTTTTTTTTCATACCTGATTTTTTAGTGACAAACATTGCGTCTATAATTGATATTAAGGATTAATTTTTTACCAATTATAACTCAAAATAGCGTTGTATCAATGTGTTACACGCACCAACGTTAAATTGAAATGTTTGGGGTTTGAAACGGCGAAGAATATATGGTAAAGTACAGTTTGTAGCAAGGTGTAGTATTAATCAAAAACAGGCATAACTTAAGAAGATTGAAGTGTGAAACTGTGCACCTTTAAATATGCATGTATGCAACTTTATATGCGCTACTTTACAACTTAAATAACTTAAAATGTAAAACTACATAGTTCTCAGCAACTGTAAAAGTGAGACAATACAACTTTAAATGTGACACTATACAATTTAAAATGTGAGACTGTGCATCTTTAAATGTGAGAGTAAATGACTTGAAAAGTGAGACTAAACAACTTTAAATTTGAGACAATACAATTCTTAATGTGACAATACACAACTTAAAATGTCAGATTGTACACCTTTAAATGTGATAGTATATAACTTAAATACGTGAGACTAAACAACTTTAATGTAAGACAATACAACTGTATTACATATCATAAGAAACAATTGTTGTGAGTTCAATACATGACTGTACTGTAAGTGTATGAGTACTTGACATTACACGTTTTGTCGATGGATAAGCCAGAAATGTAGAAATACAGATGACCCTCTATGGTGAAGTCTGTCTATCTTGCTACCAGTGGTCATTATACTCAGTAACTATAACCTATTCTGGTTAAACGTATTAGCTGTATGCGATATGGAATTGATATTAGTTGATTTCCTTCATTTTCTTTGATGTCCTCGTTTTTGTAGGACAGATATTAGATTTAAAGTTTCAAACCTATAAGCAATATAGTGCTATTGTTTTGCAAACATCTGGGCTCTACTTTAATTAATCATATCCCCTATATGTGACATAAACATTTTTTAAAACACAACAACTTCAAAATAGTAATAAATCTTAATGAACTGAGCAAATAAAGCCAGTTATTTTTATAAAAGACTTTAAAATTCGCTAGAACTATAGTGGCTAGCTCTGTGCAGAGTTTATTTTAACCGTGTTTGGAATTGGGCCAAAATGGGAAAAAATCGTGCTGTTTTGATTTTAATTGGAAACATGGGTTGTTGTTTTTTGCTAACAAATATTTAAACATTGAGATTAAGTGCTATCAAGATTAATTGCACTAAGGTTCAACTTATAGAGCTGCATAAGAAACTTAACTCCATGTTGCAACATGTTAAACAAATACATTTGTGGGCAAACCTTGAATTGAGAATATAAGCCAGTAATTAAGTAAAAGTATGAACTTATTGAGACTAGGAATGATGCCGACTTTCGGCCCCAAATTAAACAAAATAAATTACACTGTAAGGTCTTACCTGAAGCTCAAGAAGCTGAGATAACATGATGGCCTCGCTGTGAGTGCTATGGTCAAGTTTGAGGTCTCATTAATGTCGTTCAGAGTCCTTACTGGATCACACAACGAAACTGCTGTCATTTTCTAAGCCTTTTCTGGCGTTGATTCTATGTGCTTTGGGCTTGGAGTGCAAAGCGCACGTAACAAAACCGGACGTGTTTACTTTTAGCACCTTGTTTACAATATTGGGCGGAATTCACATTTTAGGCAAACCCCATGGGTGTATCGTGCCCTGGGTGTTCACAATGAAGTAGTTACTGCCTTTCTTTGTCAGCAACAGCATCAAAAGCGCGTTTGTAAATCTACTACTGTCCAAACTATAGACAGCAAAAGTATTCTGCTTGGAAAGCTTACTCATGTGAATTAATCACTTCAATTGTTAAAATTTCCTTGATTTTCCCCGATCCTCGCTGAATTTATGTTTGTCCCATAAAGAATGGAACAAATTAATCAACTTTTTATTCTTCGTGATATTAGTTGTGATGTCATACGGCAGGAACTGACTGTTAGTGTTACCATAACTACTTCTATAACTCATTGTGTCTGTCCCACTCTGGCACTCGAGCTCAACAAAACTACTCAGTCTTGAGTGTTGAAAACTCGACACAGACATTGCGGTTGTTGAGTACAGCGCTTGAATTCAACTATGATGACCCTTTGAGGCCAGAGGTCAGGGTGGAGGAGCTAGGGGTCGGGGGGGGTGGGAGGCAAGGATCGTCCTGGACTGGGGATTCTTCAGGCAGACTGGTGCTGTTCCTGGTCAAACTCGATATCAATGCTGGTTCTCTCCTGAAAACAACAACAGCACAGTGGGTGGTATGAACTAGTAACAAATGTTAATACTACAATCTATAACAAACTATGCCTTTTGATTGGATGTGAAGGTTTTCAACAGCAAAACTTTATTCTAATGAATTTCTAATCTGGGATTTGATTGGTTCCTTGTAATCAATAGCACAAACATTAATATAAACAAGAGGCTCTGTCACCATAGGATGACTTATGCCCCCTATAAACGCTTGATAGAAGTTATGAGCTTTTTTCGAAACCTAAACGCAGATTTCGAAACCTTAAGGCGAACCCTAAGTCCAAGGTCAATGTCACAGGGGTCAAAATTTGTGTGCGTATGGAAAGGTCTTGTCCGTATACACATGCATACCAAATATGAAGATTATATCTCAAGGGACAAAGAAGTCATGAGCATTTTTCGAAACCTAAACGCAGATTTCAAAATCTAAACGCGGACCCTAACTTCAAGGTCAAGGTCACAGGGGTCAAAATGTTTGTGCGTATGGGAAGGCCTTGTCCATATACACATGGAAGGGGGCATACTTAAACCATTTTGTATTAAAACATTGTTGGCTAATGTTATACTTACCTGTAAATTCAAAATTATCATTTTCACTAAACTTTCGGAGATGTTATTTAATAAGCCAATATGCGGCTAATCAATAATATTAATTTTTGTCCCTTATAAGCATGTGTCGTCCACATAAGCTAATCAGGTAGGACACTTTCCGACTAGACTGGATTTTTGTAAAAAGGACACTTCCTTTCAAAGAAAAAACCTTTGAAGAGGAAAGTGTTGTCCCTATTAGTCTGTGCGGACTGCGCAGACTTATATGGGATAACAATTTGAGCACATGCATTAAGCCCCATTTTACCACAGCACGGGTCATTTATATTTTTTGCCATTTCTTTCCTGCATATTAACAACAAACAAGGGCTGTTTGTAAGACATGCATGCCCCCCTATATGGGCCATAAGTTGTAGTAGCAGCCATTGTGTGAATACGTTTTTTGTCACTGTGAATGGTGGTGGTGGTGGTGGTGGTGGTGGTGGTAGCAGCAGAAGAAATAATAGTAGCAGTAGTAGTAGTAGTAGTAGTAGTAGTAGTAGTAGTAGTAGAGGTAGTAGTAGTAGTAGTAGTAGTAGTAGTAGTAGAAGTAGTAGTAGTAGTAGTAGTAGTAGTAGTAGTAGAAGTAGTAGTAGTAGTAGTAGCAGCAGCAGCAGCAGCTGCAGCAGCAGCAGCTGCAACAGCACTAGTAGTAGTAGTAGTAGTAGTAGTAGTAGTATTATGCATTACAAAAATGCAGTTAGGCAAATGCTGTAACAATAAATTTAAACTTATTGCATTTGTTTCCCCTGTATATAGGTAGATATAATAGTGTATTACCTCCCCTGTCCTGCTTATATTTGTATTAATCAACAAAATTAAACATTAACACAATATTTAATATACAAAATATACAAAATATGGGCTGTCCGTTGTAGTGGCAGCCATTGTGTGATACGTTTTTTGTCACTGTGACCTTGACCTTTGACCTAGTGACCTGAAAATCAATATGGGTCATCTGTGAGTCACGATCAATGTACCTATGAAGTGTCATGATCCTAGGCAAAAGCGTTCTTGAGTTATCATCCAAAAACCATTTTACTATTTCGTGTCACCGTGACCTTGACCTTTGACCTTGTGACCTCAAAATCAATAGGGGTCATCTGTGAGTCATGATCAATCTACCTGTGAAGTTTCATGATCCTAGGCATATGCGTTCTTGAGTTATCATCCGAAAACCATTTTACTATTTCGGGTCACCGTGACCTTGACCTTTGACCTAGTGACCTCAAAATCTATAGGTGTCATCTGCCAGTCATGATCAATCTACCCATGCAGTTTCATGATCCTAGGCGTATGCATTCTTGAGTTATCATCCGGAAACCATTTTACTATTTCAGGTCACCGTGACCTTGACCTTTGACCTTGTGACCTCAAAATCAATAGGGGGCATCTGCGAGTCATGATCAATCTACCCATGAAGTTTCATGATCCTAGGCGTATGCGTTCTTGAGTTATCATTCAAAAACCATTTTACTATTTCAGGTCACCGTGACCTTGACCTTTGACCTAGTGACCTCAAAATCAATAGGGGTCATCTGCGAGTCATGATCAATGTACCTATGAAGTTTCATGATCCTAGGCCCAAGCGTTCATGAGTTATTGTCTGACAACCACCTGGTGGACGGACCGATCGACCGACATGAGCAAAGCAAAATACCCCCTCTTCTTCGAAGGGGGGCATAACAAACAGTGGTAGACATAATTAGACAGTAACTTAAGGGCAACAACTTACTGTTTGTGCAGATCTACAGTTCTATCCTTTGTAATTAAACAGTTACTTAAGGTCAACAACTCACTTTTGGTGCAGACCTAGAGTTCTCTCCCTTGTAAGTGTCAGCTAAAATGTCCTTCATGATGCGATCCCCAGACATGGAACAGCAACGTCCCCCAACATCACTGAACTTTGATATGGCTGAGCCTTTCACCAGACAGTCGTCTTCTGTGATGAGCAGTTGCTGTAACGTTGAGCAAACCAATATAAAATATGTTGGCCCAGTCAGTCTTTTGAACACGTTCATTTAATTTAGTAATATATCAGCGATTTTTTTTGTCCAAATTGGATAAAGTCCTTTTACCACATCAATCAGGAACAAGGGCTGTTTGTAAAACATGCATGCCCCCCATATGGGCTCTCCGTTGAAGTGAGAGCCATCGTGTGAATACGTTTTTTGTCACTGTGACCTTGACCTTTGACCTAGTGACCTGAAAATCAATAGGGGTCATCTGCCAGTCATGATCAATGTACCTATGAAGTTTCATGATCCTAGCCATAAGCATTCTTGAGTTATCATTCGTACACCATTTTACTATTTCGGGTCACCGTGACCTTGACCTTTGACCTAGTGACCTGAAAATCAATAGGGGTCATCTGCGAGTCATGATCATTCTTCCTATCAAGTTTCATGATCCTAGGAATAAGCGTTCTTCAGTTATCATCCGGAAACCATTTTACTATTTCGGGTCATCTTGACCTTGACCTTTGACCTAGTGACCTGAAAATCAATAGGGGTCATCTGCGAGTCATGATCAATGTACCTATGAAGTTTCATGATCCTAGGCCCAAGCGTTCTTGAGTTATCGTCTGACAACCACCTGGTGGACGGACCAACAGACCGACCGACCGACAGACCGACATGAGCAAAGCAATATACCCCCTCTTCTTCGAAGGGGGGGATAATAATAAATGTGATTATAAATGACATTTTGAAAATTCTTAGAATTTTTGTTTAATTTGGAAATATTTGGGTTGTTTTAATTACATAAAACTTAATTGCACAAACTTATCAAATTAATATTTTACATGCGTGTTTGCTGACATGTTCAGTTTCAGTGCTCTATTCATTAGTCCACTAGCATACAAGGAAATGCTTTGAACGTGTACTTTATAAAGAAGGAAATAAATGGCTGTTCACAATTTCACATTCACCTAGCTGGGGTTAAAATTCTGTTACAGGCCATTTGCCCTGACCAGCTGGCAAAACTAGTTTACCGTATAATGTACCAAGGAAAAATAGCCCCGCGAGTCATGTCCCTTTCACACGGGTAACTCTTGCAAAAAAAGGCTGAAAAAAAGGGGTTGCCCAATCTGATATTTGCCCAGAGCAAAATTTAAGCCACCAAATCAAACTGGAAACTGGATTTTAACAACCCTGATCTTGTAAACTCATTGATATACGTTGGCAAAAATTATCGGGCATTTCAAAAAATGACTTTCATTTGGACATGTAAATTTGTGGATTTTTTAATTTGGCAGAAAAGGAATTTGCAATGGTTATTTTGTTATGTATGTGAGCTAAATTTGTGTATCAGTAAATTCATGAAATCAACATTTATTAATGTCCCACAAATAATAGCAATTTTAAAATTCATATTCCATTTTTTTTGCGAAAAGTGTTTTGTAATGCTAACCTGAGATGACAATTTTCGCCTAGAATTGATTTTTGTTTAGAAGAAATTTCCTTTAAACAAAAAACTCCTCAAAAGCAGAAAGTATCGTGCACTGCACAAGCTAATATGTGGATGGAACTAAAAATGCATTAAGACCCCTTTCCC